>NW_010125729.1:53749-164017 GCF_000699245.1 Pterocles gutturalis | reverse complement strand
CCTGCTGATTGCAATTGCCCCTAAAAATAAGCATTAATTATTCCAGTTGATTTCACTATATCCACAAACATTTCTGTGCGATTAATGAAAGGATACGTGGGGGAGTCTGAACGTATACAGAATGACGTACAAGCAGCAGCGACAGATATGTTTTAAATATCTAGGTCTTTGGAGGCTTATGTGGCCAAACTTTCCCTGCTTTTAGAGGTTAACCCGTAATTTCTATGAATGTTAAAGTAAATCATACATGATCTAAATCCTGCTCCCATGAAGTCAGTGGGAGTTTTGCCACCAATTTTAGTGGGAACAGGACCAAGCTGTGCAACTGTTATTTAATGCCACTGCCTATAGGAAAACTGAACACATATATTTTGATTGGAAGCAACATTATATAATATTTCCCCAAAATTCTGAGGTTAGCTGGCTGGTAGGAAATATGGTTCTTGGGGGAAAAAGTTGCTCCAACAGCTGTCATTTGCAATATATCACAATGTAAATGTTAATTCTAGTTAATGTTAAAGGAAACCGTCTAAAATAATTTAAGATGCAAAGAATTGCATTTAATGGAAGGGAACTTAAACATAACATTATGATATACCAGATGGCTTATGTCCAAAAAGATTGGTTCACCAGTTGTTCACATTAGGCTAAGCCTTGCTGTGGGTAATGCCGAAACTGAAGGCTGTGGTGGAAGTACCCAAAACATTGAGCCTCAGAGAAGACCTTGTCCTCACTGCACACAGCAGGAGCAGGAAGTAATTTATGACACTTCATTTCTGTGGTGAAACACCCTTTCCTCTCACAATGCAGAGGCTTTCATTCCTTTCACCAGTGTATGATGGTGGTGGAGGAGGGTCTACCGGTGCTTCCCTCGCTCTCACCCTGGCTAGTGCAGGGAGAAACCCTGTTGCCACGTTGGAACAGGCTCTATGGCCTCCCCCCAACACCTGGAGGTGTCTTTCTCCCTCCTGATCTCCAATACAGATGCAAAATGCAAAACATGTCACTTAGAGCAAGTTTTCACCTTGACTGTATCCTCAGGACAAGTACATAGCTTTATGCAGAATATGTAAAAATATTTCCAGAACGAGTAATCTCCAACCACTCAAAAATGTGCATGCATCAGGTACGTGCTATAAAGCAACATGCATCACATCTTTGGCTAAAGTTGAAATAATTTATTTTAAACTGGGACAACTGTCCAGTGGTACAATTGTAAAATTTTTCTTTGTGCCCAGAGATAAGTATCTGACTGAAAGCTATCAAAATTTCAAGAGTGCTCAGTCACAGACATAATAATACTGTGCTTACTTATGTGATGAAAATTGCTGTCAGGAGCCTGATAAATCTCAGTAGATGTTATCCAGAGTAATAACCTTGACCAGCTGACTTCTTTCTAGCACGGTGCATTCATCTTTAGATGGGTCTATCCAGTATATAATTTGGACTATATTCCTTCACTTAGAAATAAACCTACAGCCTGCTCAAATACTATTTATCTCCTGACAGTATCGTGGACGATGATCTGGGGAAGGTTGGTGGTGCTTGAAACAGATCTGATTGCTACAGACATCCAAGCCTCTCCTCTCTCTTTCTGACTGTTTCAGTCGTAAGGCCAGTTTCCCACCAAGGTGCAGCGCTGCCATGAGTGGGCTGACCTGGGTGCAGAGAAGAGGCTCCTGCCATGGAGGGAGAGAGAAGTTGAGGGCTGCAGCCCACCCTACCTCCAGCAACGCTTTGTGTCAGTGGATCAATGCCAAAGGGGGAATCATGTCCTCTAGTGTTCTCTGTACAATCTCACCTTAATTGCTCTGCTGCAAAGCTTGCTTTCATGGCAATCTTGTGATGCACCATGCCTCAGGTGTTCCAGATTATATTTTTTTAAAGTGATGGAAACCAAAATACCTTGTTTCTGTGCACTCTGCATTTTCTCAATAGATACCAGAAGTTCTGAGCTGCACCATTTAAAGGCAGAAGCATTTTCAACCAGAAATTTTACTCAGTAGTTGCCCACATGACAAAGTAGGTGGCTCTGCTGAAATATTGTGTTTAAATTTGTCATATAACAATGACAATCCAAAAGCAATCTTTAGCAAGTCCATATATGACAGTCTATGTCCATCCTTATATCCACAATCTTTAATCTCTTCCCCTCTTGTAGGATGAGACTTGTATTTCCAAAGGAGCCTGGAGAGTACTGTTTGCATGACTGTCATCACGGGGCATGTCATCGTCCAGGTTCTTTGCCATTCATCCATTGGATAATATCCTGTTTGGAAAAATAAATCTTCATGTTTCAATACAATTTTTGTTACACACGTGGAAGAGATATTTTGCCCACACACGTGAGCAGCCAGACAGTCTGCTCTCCATCATGGTACTTTTCCCAGCTTGAGGTAGATTATGAGGAAAACATTGCCAATGCTGGACTGGGATTCTGACAGAAGATGGATCATGCTAAACTGAAACACAAAGAAGAAGATACAGAAGTGTTTGTGAGTAAATTCCTCTTTTCCTTATATAGCCCAGCTGCACAGCATTTTCTGTCATATGTTTACTATTTAAAAAGCTTTGTAGAGAACTCCAGTTTGTGTTCTACTGACTCCTCTGTAATCTGAGAAATAATTTATAAGAGCATAAAGATGGACTGTATTTTAAGAAAAAGGCAAAGAGACAGAGGAAAGGTTGAGCCTGCAGCCTGACTTCTGCATTTTATGACATTTGAGAACTTGATGTATCAACCTTAATGTTACATTAACATAAGCACATAATTTCCTAGGATCTTCTCATCAAATTCAAGAAGAAAAAAAAAAAGAAGGTCTAAGTATAAAAACATATTTTTATGTTTTAGCCACTAGTGTGGCTTCTAACATGGGGTCAAAGTTGACATTTAAAACATAGATTCATTGAACTCAGCAGTGGTAAACTGAGGCCAGCTGTGCAAGACTTCTGTTGGAGACAAGCTGAGGTAGCCATGAAGTTTTGTCGCACTTCTTTTCATTTGAAAATGGCTGTTTTGCTTAACATCTGCACAACCTCAGGCCAAAGTAAATATACTACTGTGAGCTGTAAAAGCTGATTAGCTCCCTGTCCTATTTGCTGCAGTCAAGGTAGACCACCTGAGTGGGCAGAAGGGGTCTGTTGCTGGCAAGAACTAGTTTACTTTTAGCAGAAAAGCGTGGATTCACCTACCAATGCTGCTGGAGGTTGATTTGCTCCCTAAAATAAAGATAACTATTAATATATACATATTTTCATTCTCTTCCAGTAGATTTTATGCAAGTATCTTGGTACCTTTAGGGGTTTTTACAATACTGGAGGGCCTGTGTTGCAATTACATGTTCCAGAATATTTCTACAGTCGCTTTACATCCTTTAGTAACCACTTTCTTAAAACCTGACAGCACTCCTCAATATAACCCCCAAAATGCTTCTCACCTTGTCCACACTGACTATAAAAAATTTTCCAAAATGCTGTACTAATTCTGGTGAAATATTAACACCTTTTCTTACCTTCTGCTGAAGAAAGAACAGGCAGTTTCTCGCATGAGGGGTATTCTCAACAATGTGGATCAGCAGGGACTATGGGTGTTATTACTATTGTATTGAGAAGATAGATATTTTGATTCCAACACCAACCCCACAGTGTTATTCTCCCATTTGACAAATCAGCTGCAGCCCCATCTATAACCTCTTTACCTACTGTCTTCTGCTTTACCAGGTTGAGAAAAGATTACAGCAGAACATTGCAGGCTGGCCCTCACTTCTGTTTTCATCGAGCGCTGATGTAGGCTGTTTGTAAGGTGTGTGTTGAAGGCTGCAAGAGGAAGGGATGAGGTGTACAGAAGTACAGTTCCCACTGCTGCAGCTCCTGTGTCTGAAATAATTAAAGGGTCAAAAATTATAGCTCCTTAATTTCACCTTAGGGGAGTTGGGATAGTGTGAAAATAAACTTGTCTGCCCTGTAAATAAAAAGCTGAACTCTGTATTGTGTTATCACAAGATTCTTTTCAGGAACTAAGCCAAAGAGATTTTGGTAGGATGGTTCCCAAGAATGCAAGGCAAGTGTAAGGGATTGCCTTTACAATTGTAGTTGTTAAATCTATGTATTTTTTTTAAGCTTTACCTGTTTTCTGCTGTATCAGCTTGCTCCTTTCAAGCTTAGCTACCAGACATTCTGCTCTGTATTAACCTGTGTTTTCACATCCATTTTGTAATAGCTAGATAGACCAGAAACTTCCTTTCTGGGAAACAGAACTAAAATTCAGCATCACGGAAGTACAAAGGGCAATGCCATTACCAAGGGATTCCTATGAACTTTTGCAACTCATTTTGGGATGCGCAGCACCTCCAAATGACCCTCTCTTAATATAGCTAGTAGGAAATCATGACCTTCTTAAACTTCCTCTTCCCTTGCATGTAGAAAAGCTATTAACCTGTGCAGAATGCAAGTATTTATATCCACAATTGGGGATTTTAATACAGGTCTATTATTTAAGAGGTGAATTAAATTACTTGATTTTGAATTGAAAGCAGCAGTATTATGTAATTCTTATTAGCCTTCAAATTTGTGTTGGAAAAAGGCATACATGAGAGCTATCCACCTTTTCCCTGCTCTGATTTATTCTAACACTCGTGTCTCTGGAATTAGCTGTAAAAATGTCCTTGGCAGCTGTGCGAACAAAGGTTGCTCCTGCAGCCTAAACCGTGTGAGTTGCTGAGCGCTGCTGGAAAGAGGCAGAACACCTTCTGCTTCCACTGTCTTCAGCACAAATTGACAATTATGCGTCACCCCTTGTGTAGGTCACTGGGTTGCTGGGCTGAGCTTATAATGAATTTACAGGGCTTTTTCCATGCCTTGGTCCAGATCATTAAAAAGAAAAAATATGCTAAAATTTGATGAGAGGGAAGAAAAAGTGATAGGAATAGCACAGGCAAAATCCTGAACTTGTGTGAGTCAGCGCAGCACAGCTGATTCCGGTGATGCTGTATCAATCCATCGCTGCTGAGGTTCTGCTTTGGAAATTGTAATGGCGGTCCACTCGGATGAAATACTTCGGATATATTGCTAAATAATGACTTAGATGCCACAGCAAGAAATAGTATCATGCCACTTATTATTCCATTTAAAGCAATATAAGCCATGTGTGAGAAATTAAATCTGTCACCCTGTTTTCAGGCTGTCAAAATGGTAAAAGAAATGAAATTCAATTACCTATTTTTTATGTTACCCATAGTAATTCCCCAAAAAATATTAAAGGAAATTGAAGAGGAGATTATCTTGCAGAGTGTTTTCATAATATAGTTATTGTTTTAATTACTTTAAGAAAAATCTGGACAATTCTGCAGAAAAATAGCTGAAAGTTGTAAAATCTGCAGTTGTTTGTCAGACTAAGATTAACTGCCACTGACCATGACCATCACTGCTGCGGTAGCAACCACATGGTCACTTCCATAGATTTTCCTCACACTCAGCCTTGCTTTGGAGACTGAAGGCAGGGATGAAACTGATGCTGAGCTTTTGGTAGCTCTGCAGAAGAAGGAAGGCAGCAGGGGAGTACCTTTGGGTCCTTTTTCTCTGAGCAGCCCTATTTGGCTTTGCACCCTTTCCCTGCCAGAGCTGGCCCAGCTCCACCAAGTGTCAGGTTCCCTATGGTGACAAACACTGTGTCCAGTGGCCCCTGGAACAGGTAGGAGCTGGCCTTCTTTTTCCTGTGTGACTTTTACAGCTGTGCAGAATGGAGCTCAGCGACTTTCCTTGGCCAAATTTCATCATACCATGAGGAGTGGAATAATTCAGCAACCAGAGGTCACAAAGACCTGAACCTCAGTGCATTTGCTAATCATTGAGATATTACATAAGGGGGAAAAGGGGCTCAATGTACGATGCAGAACAGACAGTCAGCTGGGATTCAGTCTCCTTTGCAGATTTAGCCTTAAATTAATGCATAAATATTCTGTAAGTAAAAGTCAAGGACAAACTGAGCTTATTCTACAAAAAATTTAGAATTCCTCAAGGTAGGAAGCTTTAGAAGTGAATGATGGTGTCAGGTGTTTGTGTTATGAAAGAGTTCATATTTTTTTCCAGGTCAAGTTTCTACAAGAGGAAAAAAAGACAAGACAATCAAAAAGAAAAATAAGATCAAAAAAGAAGCCATTACATGCTGGTGCTCTTGAAGACTGATGGTGTTTCCTATCTTATCACAGCTAAACAAGTTAAAGCCACTACTGAAAGCTGATTACATTCTACACATTAAGAAAAATATCAAGAACAATGAGTACTTCACTAAGTGTAGGATGAAACAGGCTGGTGTGGGTTTATGGTTGTGTATTCACAGTCTCTGCAATCCACCACAAGATTTTCTGGTGCCTTCCCGGATCCTTAATGGGAACACATTGGAAGTTGTGGCAGAGGTTTTAAGGGTATGTTGTGAGTGGTGTGTGCTGTCTGCTCGGTGGAGAGGCAGCGCTGGGTAGCTTCCTGCTCTCCGGAGTCTAATCTTTGGGGTGTAACCTCAACTGGAGGGTACAGGGCAGTGCAGAGGGAGGCCAAGTAGCTCGTGTGCCTGAAAGTGGTTTGACTTTGCGATACAGACTGCAGAGAACCTGACCTCTGAGTGAGCCCAGTGCTTGACAACACTCGTTCTGATACTTGAGCTAAACTGTTTGCAGCTCACTTGCTAGTTTCTCTGCTCCTCTGAAGACTTGCAGCATGGACATACCCTCATTGTTAATTGCATTCTTGTCACTATCAAGAGGTTTTGGTGGTACTTGGGATAAACGGAGAGTGTTCAGGGAACCTAAGCCCTTATCAAAACTAGGTGTGAGTGACAGGGGGAGTCTGTACCACGAAATGAAGTCAGATGCATCCCTTACCCATCCTGAACAGCCCAGCCCTGACAGCAGGAGCAGTCTAGCCCCAGCACAGTGTTTTAGCTAGCTAGCCTTGCAGACTGGTTACGCTAATAAGCCTGAGTATAGCTCTGACAAGGCTGATTTCGGGTTCACAGTTAGTATTTCTGAGCTCTGACACACAGGGCTGTGTAGAAGTATTGTCTGCCTGGGGCTAGCCTGGGGCAAGCCACATGAGAGCGCACCGCACGAGGCAAGAACTGCCTCTCTCTCTCTCTTTGCAGAAGTTGCTGAAATTCCCTGTATCCCAGTCACTTTATGGATGAGAGGGAGGCTCTTGGAAAAGGGTCTAATTTCATCTTTTTTTATGGCTGCTTCTCTGTGTGTGATTTGTTTTTTCCCTGTTACCTGGTCCCATGGGAACTCAGGTCACGAGGGCTATGCAGGGCTGAGTTAGCGTGGCCAGTCAGAGTGAGGATACTTGCATGCTGATAGTATAGCCATAGAGAAATAAATATTATATAGAGTAGATCATGCCCTCGAGGCGTAGACTTGTATTCGGAAGAGTTTTCCTGGCATGAATTGGATGTACTCTGGTTATTGGCATGCACCGTGACATGGGAAGTGCTACAAAGGCTCCAACATCCTGCCTCTGGCTGAACCCTCTCTCCTTGGACCACACAGGTTTCCCAGCAGAGCAATTAGGGTGCAGTGCTTGTGTTCTCCCAAGCACCTGGGCTGAAAGTCTATCCGACCCATGTGCTGCAGGGGAAAGGTCCTTATTCCTTCCCCTTTTTCTGTGACCATGTTGACAAGCCTGGGCAGAACTAGTCCTGTGTGATCAGGAAATGCTGCTATGCTGAGAAGGTCCAGAGG
This sequence comes from Pterocles gutturalis, assembly GCF_000699245.1. NCBI lineage: Eukaryota > Metazoa > Chordata > Aves > Pterocliformes > Pteroclidae > Pterocles > Pterocles gutturalis. The sequence continues at coordinate 156,290 of NW_010125729.1, read as the reverse complement.
AAAGAACAAAGTATATTAATTACCTTTTCAAAATGAGAAGTAAACTCAAGATCTTAATTCTGTATATCACATTATGGAAATAAAGCTGCATGGTTGCAGCTCCCTTGTGGTCTAAGCCCTCATAGCAATGAAATGTTCTAAGAAATTAAACATGAGAAAACCAAGAACTGCAACCAAGTAAATCTAAGGAAAAATAGCTTGGCTATTCAAAATATCTTCTTTTCATTTACATTTTGAAAAATAATAGCTGCAAGGCACTTTGAAGAACTCAAAGAAGGTTTTAAGCATGGCCACGGAACCTGCTCTTTGTAAAACAAGAGCCAGAAGACTGATTTCTTAATATATTTAATATTTTCTTAACATAAAGTTAGTGCAGCTTTAAGTCCCCAGCTCCAAGTGGATGAACAATGCTGAAAGACAGTTGTTTAAAGGACCAAGAATTTTGGAACAAGAGTCAGAGGACAGCCTCAGTTATCATAAAGGAACAGAATATGAGAAATACATTAATTAGAAGTTAAAATACCTCTAAGTTCCTATTCCAGTATATATTTCAATGTTGAATTTCACACAACAGTTTCATTGCTTCAATTTTGGGGTTTTTCTTATGACCTCAGAATGTTCTTAGAGTTGACCAAGTTTAAACTAGATTTAAAAAACTTTTAATTTCAGAAACTCTCCAGCATGACACATCTAGGTGATATTATGCATTGAATGTGCTCTTCATCACATATCTGATTTATTTGGTTTTGATCACATTTTATGTAAAGTTTCCTGGATATAGTTGTATTACTTAGGTGCCTACCTCTCACTTACTATTGTGGGGGTGCTATATGATTTCTTTTTAAGAACATTTTCAAGCAGAGATTTTACCTGTCTCTTTTTCTCAAGACATAATTACACCGTGACAACTGCCAGGACATTGCAGCATGTGTCATGCAGGCAGACTTCTATGAATTCAGAACAATCATCTTTACATCTTACTCCTGCAAACTGTAGAAAGTGCCACCAGAGTGGCATCACAGTTTGCTTTGATAAAATATTCAAAACAAGTAAATCTGCAATATACTTCCATTTTCCAAGTCCTCTGTCAGCCCACTTCTGGCTGATCTCTAATCTGTGTTCTAGTGTTGATGCAAATTTGCCAAGTGATGGTGTGCCCATCAGACTGCAGGAAAGAAGACGTGACAACCAGCACAACAAACTCTGTAGCAGCTTAATGACCTGTACTAGCATGACTATTTTCTTTGTTAGGAGTAGTTCAAGTCACTCTTTCATTAACACTGTTTACCCTTATAGTTAGATGAGATCTTCCAGTCTATACATTGATTTTGTTCTTTTACATTTTGGTATTACTGGGTTATTCCAAATCTCTAAGCCCTTTAATAACACACATGACTTCATAATTCCATCTCTTTATTTATCCCTTATTATTACTGTAGTTAGTTATTAATGGAAACACACATACACATGAGTGATTCAAGAAGTGCATGGCTTCCACCATGAAGAAATTATTAAATCAAATTCCAGAAATCCCAACATGTGAGAGACATATGGACAGAAAAGGCAGAAGGTGGAAATTGATAAAGGAGAACTCCAGGGAAGACACCACATTCAAAGATGTTAATGATATCTTGGTGGAGTAGCAGATAGATTTTGAAGGATAAGATCAGGGAAAATGCATCAGAAGTTGTATATAGGCATGAGCAAAGGCATGGCTTTGGGAGTGGGAAAAGACAACACTGGTTTTCTGTGAAATCCTGTCTCACAATCAAGGCAAAATCTCCCACTAGAATGCCATTTGTACTTTTTGTCATTTAAATGTTCTGCCAACTCTAAAAGGTAAGGCTAACAGTGAACTTCCTATCAGTCAATGATTTGCAACACATAACATAAAAAAAAAAAGAAGGAAAGGAAGAGATGGAAGTTAAATCTGCAAATAAGCTTTGCCATCTGTAACACAGATCTTCTACCCTGTTGCTTGTCATTGAACAAAACTGTGCACGCAGTGTAATTGCAAGTAGGACTTTACTGATATTTATTAAAGATAGATCTGTGTTTTCTGCTTTGTGCATAGATATGGACTTTCAACTGAAATGACTTGTCAAAGTTGAAATTATATTATAAAATAATTCTAAACGAGGAGATATTTTACCACAGGAATATTCTTGCAAGCAGAAATAGTTCATCTGTGTAGCCTGATTTGTTTCAAGTTGCTATGCAAATGTGTTTGTTTCTTGGTTCACATTTGGAAGCAGCGGGTGAAATAACCCTGAATTTATTTAATTAATTTTGCCAGTCTTTTCTCTGCTGCCCATGAACTGCCACAAATATATTAATTCTAAAAAGCATTCACGATTTGAAACTATTTGCGGATTTCAACAGTTTACATAAATAATTCTTGCTCTCTGTACCAGTAAAAACAAAATGGCAGGAGGGATTATGACTGGCATTTGTAAACAAGAATTAATTAAAATGTAGTGGATGATTTTTTTTTTTTTTTGAACACTTACATGTTTTTTCCTGGTGTATATTTATATCTTGACTACTCTGCAGTGAAAAATGCTAAATGCAGTCCATCTGATCTGAAACGAGGTCAGGTATTGCTCCAACGGCGTGACTGTCTTGGTTCCAACGCCAGCAAAGGCTAACAACGCAAATGTCCGCAGAGAGGGCTAGGGAGGATTTCTGAGCTTTATTACCTTGCCTTTGGCAGTCAGGCTAGCCAGGGTAAGGCTAGTTCAGATAAACAAGGGATACCCTTCTTGTGCACCAGTTCACATGAAGTCACTCTGGGCTATATTTGAGCTCAAGCAACAAGGAAGAAATGCCCTGTATTGCTCTGGCCCAGAAGCAGCCCTGTGTCAAAGCGTCAGACCCGCTGGAGACTAGACGGAGCTTGCTTTTTGTGCTAGGCTTGTCTCCTCGTCACATAGAACATATTACTGAAAAACATAGGCTTTCTTAGAAAGAAACCAAGAAGTACATTTAATATTTTTGTTGTTAAAACTGCTGTTTACTCTTACACAGGCTGGCAAAAGCAGGGTAGCACAGCATCTGGAAGCATCCCCGAGGAAAGTGCTCTGAAGAGCCACCTCCTTGAACATGTTTTCTATACCTCTTGTTTAACTACTTCACATACTTATTTTTCAGTCATCATAGCCACATTAGCTAATAAATTAAAACACTGGCAGCATAGAAGACTTTTATCAAACTTGTACAGACAGTTATTAGCATATTTACCATGGCCAAATTGTTTCACTTGATTTATTTCTAAGTCAGAAACAGTTTCAGCAAATACATCAGCATTCCAGAGCAACAAAAACCGCCTTTATTTCCTTTTCAGCCAAAAATCAAGTTTATAATATTCTGAATAATACATTATCTATATCCATCCATCCATTCACCCAGAACTCAATTCTCTTAGGCTGAACAATGGTTTAGGTTTAAATTTCCCTGTTTGCAGTTCTCCAAAGGTAAAAAAGATCTTTACAAAACACTGTGAGTCAAAGTGATTTTCATCCAACCTTGGGAAGGGAATTCATGTTCCCTTAAGTAGGGAAATTTGTATATATTAATTTACCACTTAGATCTGCATCCCTTAAGCTCTTCTTGCAGTTACTCCAGCACCTATTTCAGTATTAATCTTACCATTTGCGTTTTGCCCACTAGGTCTCCTACTGCTTTGCTTTTACAGCACTTCATATTTTTCATATTAACATTAGGAATCTCTGCTGCCCTGTAGTGCATTCAAGGTTTTGGGTTTTGTTTCACTAATGGGGTCTTTCTGATAAGGTGATATTATTCAGCTTTTAGCTTTGTCTATTGTATGGCGATATGGTGCTCTATTTTTCACCCATGTAAGTATATGCAAAGATGGGGACTCTTTTGTTTTTTAAATGAACATAGTTTACAGGGCTTTTTGGTCTTTCATTGCTTCAGAGATTACACTTCATCACTGAAAAGCAAATGCAGCAATCTGTGTAGCAGCTATAACATACCAGCAGGTGAAAATAACAAGATATGGGAAGGAACAGAAAAAAGCAACCCACAGGGCAGTGGAGACATTCAGGGAAAGATTAGGGGGCAGATAAGAGAAGTGAAAATAAAGAAGATAAAAGAGAGGAGCCTGGGGCAAAAAAAAAAAAATTAAAATACTGAATTGAACTTCCCTGCAAGGTGAGAGTTGCTTGTCCCCTGACCACTTTCAACATATTTTCCATGGCTTGTGCATTAGAAATACATTCAACTTTAGTCCCTGTTCAGTTTTCAGGGTTTTTTTCCATTCAGTTGAATCTAAGTACATGCACAATAGATTTGAAGCCTAAATTCTGAAAGGAGAAGCACTCTTTTCATATGCAGTAAACTTGAAAAGTTAGGACACAGCTACTGTGTAGCTTAGGGACACAAAGTCATTACTGCTGGAGTGCCTGAACTCCTCACACTGTTGCAAGAAGATTCCTTGTGGGGCAGTGCCAGGTGGAGAAATTATATTGTCTCCATTTGCAGATAAAACACGTGGAGCCCCACAGCTCTTTATTTTCTACCTTTTCCTATTTTTTTCTTCATGGCAGTCTGGCTTTTATTTGTGCTTTGTGTGTTTACACTGTGCTTTGGAAGGTAAAAGTGTGTGAGGGTGGCAGAGGCAGCTTCAGGATGGTCTTCTCCATCCAGACCATGTGAGGAACAATATGTCCCGCTAAGGTGTCTGCAGCATGTGTAGGAGGCGAGTCTGGGCTTGGGAACAGGCTTGGACCACTCAGATATTCAGCAGAGACAAAGCCAGAAAGGCCAGTGAACTTGTCCAAAGTCACGGGGGGAGCTGGAGATGGAGAAGGAATAAAGCTGAGATCTTCCAGGATACCCAGACCTCATTACTCTTGGATTATCCTTCCTTACTGCAACAGGAGAAGCACCAGGGTCTGGGATTCAGAAACTGAAAGAGAGAAGGCATTCAGAAAGTTCAGAGACCTGAAGTATATGCATAGACGTGTCTTTCAAAAATTACAGAGGTAAGTGCATATAAATTCCTATCTTCTGAGAAGAACTATTCCTCATAGAACAACTTTTCCTCATAGAACTTTTCCTCCCATAAATGTAAAACTCCAGTTTTCTTTTGTTTTCTGAAGCTAAGTGAAAGCAAGATAAAATGTAACCATGCTGCAACAACAAAGAATTTACACCCAGGGAATGCATTAGTAAGAGAATACAGTTTTCATGTGATTGCAGCCATGATGAAGACTAATGCACTGTGATCCTATTGCAGCTTATTTCTGCAATAAACTATAGAAACAATTTTTCCATCTTTATTTCTTTCCTAGACTTCAGGGTTCTTTAAATCTTTGGGAACATTGTACGTATAGCTAGTAAAGTGTAAAATATATGAGCATTTACCAACACATCTTTGGAAAGCTTTATTTTTCATCTTTAAAAAATACAAATCCGGTCATTTATAGAAAATCATGAAAATGTAGTTCGTACAGACTGAATCATGCTCCTGAGATGCTTATGAATTATATTGCTACTCTCTCATAGTTCTGCTAAAATTCTTTATTGTCTTACTTCACTGTGCTCTGTTCTGCAAATTGTAGCCAACCTCAAATTTTATAGGTATACGGTTTTATATTTTATGGTAGCCTTTATTGTTGTGTTTATTTTATTGTTACTCTATATTAAATCTTATTGTACTTACTCTTTCAAATGCTGTTGAAGCTCATTAAAACCATCTCATTTAATTAGTTTTCTTATTTGATCAGGGACTCCTGTTCTTAGTGGTCAGGCAGGCAGGGAGACGTCAGCCTCCTCCCCTCCGTAGTTATTCATGCAGTTCTTTTTGATTCTGTGAAGGAAGAGAAAGTACTGCAGATGGAATAGAAAAACTAAAATTTCAGAACTTGAAAAGCTAACAAACTCAAAACTTTAAAAAAATAAAAGGAAGCATGTGCTAAATTTTAATGTCCTCACAAACCTAGTAAACTTGCACCTTAGCATCTTGAGCAAATGGCCTCTCTGAACTGCTGATGGCAATTCTGGAGGTAGTTTGAAAAAAACAGGAAATTTCCAAAGCAAAGGAGTAGTACTAGTCTCCTTCCGGTTTTTAAAGAATGAGGAGGTGTCATTAACAAATATAAAGAAGTGGACTTGATCTTTGTCTTTTGCAAAATAAAGAACTAATTTGTAATGGCTTTCCACACCAAGACTACTGCTCACTCTAAAGGTAGCCTACTAAAATTTGAGGAATTACTTACTATAAGTCAAAGCAAAAGAGAGTAGAAAAGTATTCCAAGAAAATAGGTGTTAATGCTTGTCTTTGGAATAGCCTCACACCCCAGCTGTCCTTCATCAGGTGTCTCTGCTTTCCCAATAGCAATATATTGACAGAAACTTATGTTCTCTTGTCCTTCAAACCTCAGACTGTGCCCAAGGCAAAGAAGTGAGGGCACAACACGTGCTCCAGTACATCAAACTATGCTACTGCCTTTAAAAAAGCCACTCATTAATAATCACCCTTTTCCTATTTAAAACTCAAATTAATGATTTACCTATGCGGAAGGTGACGTATATAGTACCTATGTGTGGAATTACTTAAAATCTTTGTTTATTTTATCTTTGCCTGGTAAACACCAGTTTTTGTTTCCTGCTTCTTGAAAGAGGCATCCTGATTCAAGATATTTGTACATCAAGCCACCAGTGCAGAAGTGACAAATGCTTCAGAAATGAGCTCAGCCTCTCTTCTAAGCCGCTGGGGAGGGAACGCATAAAAAGGAAGTGCAGCTTCAATCATAGCTCTCCATTTTGCTTGATAAAACATCACAGGATACGAGGCTAACAAATGAGTGGCCCTTTCTTTGTATAGTAAGCAGACAAGGTTGTGCTAGCAAAATTCGTGTGTTTCCCATTTGTCACCCTTTACACCACAGCGTGGGGACTCTCGATTGTTACGTATCTTTAAAGCAAGCTGTAGGCATCAAGCTGGGCACATGCAAACCGAGAGACCCGAAATACAAGTCCATTCTCCTGTTGAGCATTTTAGCTGCCCCTAAACCCAGCACGTTTGGGAAACTGCTTCCAGGCACCTGGCTTCTGACAGCTAATTCTCACTAATTGCATTATGTTTCACCGCTAATCTACTGCTTGATCTATTTATTTGTCCATTTGCTGACTCATGGCTCTTCCCATCGATACCTGACGTATTAAATAACTTAGCTAACTCTCTGATATGCTGCTGTTCGCTGCTTATCTGCTGAATCAGTTCATTGCTCCTTGCTTTTTGTTTTGCTAGGTAGCTGACTTAGATGGTAATTTAACTGATTCCCTTCCTTTTAAACAGCCATTGTTGCCAACTCTGCTTCCTCAGTTAATAATTTCACTTAATCTGTTAGTTCCTTTTTGTCAGCTGATAAACTACCCTCTTGAGTCTCACCCTGCAAAATCACTATCCTGTGTGTTTGCTCTCCCATCAGCATCCCTGTAACAGTTTTCCCTTCCATTGCTCTCTTTCCCCCTTCTCCTTGGTCCTTCCTTTCCCATACTTTCTTTCATGTCATCTGTCATTCATGCTCTTTTCATTTTCTCCCTTTGATGACCCAGACCACACCACACCCTTGACTACCATTTTGTCACCCAAAGCAGTCCTTCCCCTCCTTTTATCATCCCTTTATTTGTCATCACCATATATAAAGATAATGCAATTACATAAATTATACTTGTAATTACACTTTTGATACCAATCCACAGGTTGGAAAGTTTGCAAGGTCACCAGCAGCAACAGTATAACACAGCTCAATTAATAACCTGGACTGGAAGAGCATTTGTATGAAGCAGAAGATCTGGAGGATAATAAGAAGTCAATAAAAGTATATGAAAACCTATTAAAAATACACAGAAAAGCAAAGCAAAAGGTAATTACTAGAGATGAATAGATTGTTTTAAACTTGTCAAAATACCTTTTTGCACCCAGGATATAAAAAAAGCGGTTTTTCCTTTTGCACAAAAATAGAAAATTGAAAGCACTTATATTTTGCCTCTCCCCTGTGTTTTCCATTTTGAATTTTCTTTTGTCATTATATGTAAATAGGGAAATGATTAAGTTTCTCTCTATCTGTCCAACCTCTGTATAATTTTGTAAAATGTTGATAAGTTTTAGAAGTTACCCAGAACAAAAATAAACTTGGTAATCTTCCCACTTTGTAACTTCTCCAAAAGTGGTAGAAAACTTTCAAAGTTAGGAAACTCAAGTGTCTGGCAGATTCCAAAGAATATAAAATTCTTTATTAAATTGGATTTATTAAACTTGCCATCTTAAAAAACAAAAAAAACCCACCAAAATCATAAGAAATTATCCTTCTGAAGTGTTTGCTCTTTTTATTTTTTGAATCCTTTACTGCAATGCAGTATTTAGAGAACTTAAGTCAAACAGCCTTTCAAACATTTGAAATATTGAGTAACGTACTCCAGTTTTACTGAAATTTTCATTTCTAGAGACTTTAAAACAGACAAGACTTTCTCTCTTCTGGTGCCAAGACAAATTATGAAATCTCAGCAATCTTTTCACAATACATTCTTTTTAGAGATCTGTTGATGTCTATGCCTTACAGGTCATCCTCTTTGCCTACCATTATTCCAATGCAAATTTATTTTATTTGAAATAAACCCTATATTTTTCTTGCAAAAATAAATATACTTTTTATTACTTAACGTTCTATGTAGATTTGAAATTTGTAATTTTTCTCTACTTTCAGAAATTGTAAAGCCAAATAAAAATAGTTGAAGATGGTCCTGAACAGTATTTATTTTCAGTTTGGTTACTCAGTGAACATATAAATGTGACTTTAATTTGGTGGGACTGTTAAACCACTCACTGCCTTTGGGAATTCTATCTCTTCTTACTCTCAGTCTATACCCTTTTTTCTTGACAACTTAAATTTATTGTCATGATTATTTTGCTGGATGCCCCAGCTACAATCACTTTGAGGAAAAGTGGGTTTGATTTTTACTGCATAATTATTTTCAAGACCAATAAAAGTAGCTGATAGCTGAGAGGAACTGAAGTTCCAGGGAACCAATATTTTCCCACAGAATCAATAGCTTTTTTAACAAAGCATTAATATTACTCATTCACTGATAACATATTGGCAAAGGTCAGCATTTCTAAATATCTCATTCTTTCATTCTTTTGTTGCAGCTTCTTTGTGTTCTTTAAAAAGGCTCACTCTTAAATAACAAAGAAAATAGAGAAACACTCAAGGAAAACATTTTCTTTTATTTCCCACTCAATTTCAGAATGCCTAATGATGGCTTGAGCAAAGATACGAATGTCTGGGTTGGTGCTGATTTTATGTGTGGAAGTAAGTTGAAGAAAAGCTGATGTAGTGTGAAGACATCCAGCACAGCAGCCATTAACACAAATAAGAAAGTCTATTATTGTACAAGAGTAAACCAAAGAAATGAGTGATTCAAATATGAATAACGATATCTGAGTAGCAATTAATGAGATAAAATTAATTCTCATAATACATTTATGTATATATGTATTACAACTTGGTCCAAGGTGCCTGACTCCAGGATACTAAATCCTGATTTGCTTATTTTGGATCCATATGAACCAAAGCTATGGATATCAAAAGAGCTTTGCCTGATTTGTATTTGGGGAGAGAGTCTGAAAACCCTTGTTTTAAGCACAAAACTTTTGAATAACAAGCCCGTTTTATGAAGCAAGCTGGACACTTTTAGTGATAAACCATGGAAGCTAACATAGATTCCTACTATTTGTAATCAGTAACTTATAGGATGTGATACAGTGTTTTGGAAAGGGTGAGTTAGAAAAGAACCTGAAGGTTGTAGGAGGTTGTAGCTGAACATGGATTCACAGTGGCTCAGAGCAGAAAATATGCCTGTGGATGCTCAAACGGGGTACTGTGAGTAGAAGTGGAAAAGTTACAATTATTACAATAATTAGACCATTGCAGACTATGGTATACTGTGTACCCTTCGGAGTCCACACTTTGGAAAATAAGTTATTAAAAAGACACATGTATAAATGCAACACAGAAGAGTATTTACAAGTGGTTTTCTGTTTCTGGAAGATGTGTCTTCCAGCTGATAAAGAAATTTTATGTGTTTAGCTCAATATAGGGAAGCTTAAGTGAGAAATTTTATCTCATTCTCTCAGTAACCTTAAATTAAGATTGGAAGTCTTCTCCAAAAAAAGCATTTCTTTTGTTCATCCAAAGTATGTGAGCTCAGTGGAAGAAATGCTCAGGGAAATTTTGTGTTCTGTGTCATAAAGATCAGACAGAAGAGGTACATATGGAAGGGAACAGATATAACCCCATTTTTGCATCCTTTACTAGCACCAAGTATGATGCGTATGTTTAGTATTCTTGGCAAAACAGATACGCAAACATCGTGCATTCCTGAAGTACTTGTGTACTGGCTTCTTTCTACCTCTTTCATGATTCTCTGGAAAAGAACCTTCTCTGATGCTTTCCTATCATTTCTGTATGAACAAACAAAATCGGAAAGTACGTCTATGAAAGTACACGTGAGGAATGTGAACCCTAACACATCTGTGAATGAGACTGGTGCAGAGGTCCTGATTCTGAGAGCCTGCTGTGTGATTCTTTTGTTGTTAAAACTAAGTTCTATTCCAAGCTACTAAGTCACCTTGGAATCTTAGCAGCACCCAGTCACTGAGTTTCAAGTCATTGTACAGTAATACCCTGCTGTGCCTGTAATTCAAGCACAGATTTTTGTTTTCATCTGTTTTAGTCAATGGTAGGGAGGTAGACCTGCAAGCTGGCCAGAAATTATTCCCTTTATTTGTTTCCTGTTGGGAATATAGAAAATCAGGGAAAACATTTACATACATGGACACTCTTCTTTCTCTCTAATATCTTTGATACTCATGTGCAACAGGCCTCTTCTGAGAGATGTTTAATGTGGTTTTTTTCTGGCTTTCAGGCTATTTTTGTTGCTGCAGATAGAACAGGTCTATTCTCCGACTCATAGGGCAAATGGCCTGGCACACCTCCCATCTACAGAACCTAACCTATCTTCTCTCCTAAAATTTTTGAGAAGACTTCATCCTGCAGCACACTGGGAAGGGTCTTGCCACATGTGACTGCCTGAAGGGTTGCTGGGTGCTGCCTGGAGGGGAGCTTGCAGGGACCATGAATTATGCAATATGAATAGTCAGCTTTCAGGATTACAGCCCCTGCCTTGGGCTACCATAGGCAGGTTGTAATCTTGGTGTCTTTTGAGCTTAGATATACCTAGAAGTTTTTTTCCTGGCTGTGGTTGCTAAGTGAAAGAAGAGAAAGACCTGCTGTGATCTCGCCTATACCTTCAAAGCAGGAAACAAAGGTGTTCTTTCAGCACAAACGTGTGTATGAAGATCTGCAATAAACAAATATAAGGGCTCCTTGCATCTCTGCTGTACAATTTCTGGGGCCTGGACATTGGGCCATGACCATCCCTGAGCTGATGAAAAATTGTCTTTGTTCATTAGGTGTAAAAACACCAGCGATCCATCTATACAAAAGACAAAATAAAAAACTGACATAAAGAAAATACTGCTCCTTCTTTCCACTCTAATCCTGTGGGTTTTACTCATAAAAAAAAAAAAAATTCTCCTACTGTCTTCCATTTTCAGTTTCTCATTTGTCCCTGCGGTATACCACAGTCATATCAAACTTTTGCAGCTACATGGATCTACTACTGATTATCAAGGCATTGCAGCTGCTTCTCCTTACTGGGATGGCATCATAATGTGACCTCAGAATCAGCACGACGTTATCATTGATTGTGCCCCTGAGTAAGGGAGGCTGCAGTCCCGGTGTGCCTGCAGTCTGATAAAACCTGCAGTGGTGTGGGCCTGATGACATTTTGACACTATTTTCTTCAGGACATGTTTTAGTTCCCTTGGGTGTCTCGGAGTGTGATTTGCCAGAGATGTGAGAGCAGCTGCATGTAGGGCTAGTGTCTCAGCACTTCTCCTAGGCCAGGATAGTATGAGATGTGCTGTCAGGCATGCCTGTGGCTGAGCTATAATAGCTCAACGATGCTTTGAGATCTTCTGATGAGAAATACTGCAGAAAAACTAGACACTATTACTAGTTTTAGCTCTGTGAAGAAATGTGCACTGTCAAACTGTGATGGTGTGATGGTAGTTGTTCTATATTTTCAACACTGACTCCAGTCAACACACACATCCTCCAAATGCCTCCGTTTCCTTCTTTCTACAGTTTCCTGGCATGCTCCTAGGTAGCTGTGCAGCAAAACAGACACAGTGTTCTCCAAATACTGTGAATTCTCAACATGGATTAAGGAAAAAAAAGCAGCAAAGTTTTCTTTTGCCACTGTCTTTAAGAACATTTTCCTAGCAAAATTGTTCTAATCTCTGAACATAGGCTTCACATTTTCTCTTCTAATCGTTACTGGAAACAGTTCGTGTGTCTGTTGTACAAAAGTGGATATTTTACCTTTTGATTTTTTGTGTTGTTTTTTGATAATTATTCTTTTTTTTTTTTTTTTTTTTTTTCCCCTCAGCTCTTTGCTGCTTTACAATCACATCCTCAGTGTTGTAGTTATTGGAAAGATATATTTTCTTACACACAGAAAGAAAATCTTTAGGACATGATTTTCAAAAACATTTGACATTAACTTGAGCCTGCCTTTTTTGATGTTTATAGCAGAGAAGATTTTTACCATTGATGAACAGTGGTAAATATTCCTCCCCTTGGATTCATTTTGAGCTGTGCTTGTTCAGTACCACTGCAGATAAGACCTTGCAATTTTTAATTTTTTTTTCAGACTACTTCACCTGAAACAAAGGCGAACCCTCATTAATGAAATAATCAAATCCCATGTCCTCACTTGCTGTGTCTATATGGATCAAGACACTCTGAGCATACTCAAAGCCAAATGCCCTGACTACTTGCAATACTGAACTCCAAGAATGCCTTAAGGAGCAAGATTATGTTATTACAGCTTGTGTGTCATACAGGCAAATGTCAGTCACAGCTGTACTACAGCACTCAGGCTGTTTGCCCGTAGCCCAAAAGAGTTGATGCTCACTCAGGAATAACCCTTCCAAGGGTGCTCCATGTTTACCTGTACCAGAAGGTGCCACGTCTACCTGAACTTTTCTAGAAGCACATTCAAAATAATCCCTGTCAGCACACCCTGTTGGCATGTCCCAGCACAAAAAAACTACTATACCCAGCACATATTTCACAAATTATATGTCCGAGGCAACATACCCAGCATGATTTTTATTAAGGTTCCACATTACCATAGAAGCAGCTCTATATCGTAGGATAAGGAACTCTTGTGTATATCCAAGCAGACACCTCTATATCATAGGATAAGGGACTCCATGTATGTCCAAGAGTGTCACTGAAACCTACTTACTGAGACAACGGCAAGTGGATAGACACCCAGATGGACCAGATACAGCATCCACCTGCAGAATGTGACACCTCTCTGCAAAGCAATATGTATCTTCACTTACCTGCCTCTGTTTTGATTGTTCTGTGAGAATTCTTGGTCAGATGTCACTGGGCTGGTGGGCGCTTTTGTAGGAGCTCCTGAGACAGATGGAGGTAGATGAATAATGATCACAAGCTGAATACACATCTCTCTCTTTTTAACTCCGTCAGGAGTTTCAGGACAAATTCATTGCCATACTGCTGCAAATGCAGTGAGCTGGACAGTGCCTTGATTGAAGCATCCAAGAAAGTAAGTGAACCAAACCATCTACAGGTTGGCTAAGGTAGAAAAACACTAAGGAAGAGAAACTTCAGTTTCAAAGCAGTTTTCCTAGCCACATCCTTCTTCTGCCCCAAAAAATGGTTTTCTCCCTTTATTTATCAATCTCTGTGTTAGAAAGTTTTGAAGGATTTGTTTTACAGACTCCATTATCAACCTCCCCGGCCCTGGGATACCTGAACGTTCCTGACAGTTGTTTCATCCCTCTGCAAAGGGAGTCCTGTCTCCTTCCCATTGCCCTGCACGTTCGCTGGCCAATACAGGAAGAAGACTAAAGTTTGGCCTTGTCAGGAGAGGAAGACAGGAGACAATAAAACAAATATGCAGGACAGCTTACATGGCACATCCTTATCTGGGAGTTGGTGATTCTCAGCCTGCTTTTAGTCTTCAGGTACAGGATCAGAACTCAGAGGGAAGATGGCAGAAAAAAGTTGAGATCACTCCTACAGTCTCTATCACACATGTGAATGAAATGCTAATTATACAGCAGTTTCCTCTGGATTTTTGTGAGTGAGACAGTTTAATGAGTAGAGTAAATCAGAGGAGTCATAGACTCTCCATCCATAGATGTTTTCATACAGGACTTGTCTTGGCAGCCCAGAATTGCTGTTCAAAGATCTGACTAGATTATCTCCAGAGGTCTCTTACAACCAGTCACAGAATCTCTTCTTATTTTGAAAAGGTCAGGCAAAAAGGTACCATGAATCTACCTCACCTGAAGCATTGCGAAGCGTCAACTTACTCTTAATTTGTGGTTCATCTTCACTGACAGAAAATGGAAAATATATACTTAACATCTCCAAAATTTTTGACTCTGGTGCCTTTCACTGCTAAAGATCTATCTGAAATCTGCAACACATTTTATTGCAACTATAGTCTAAGTATTGTTCTTTTTGCTCCGTGTTTCCAGATTCACAAAAATATTCAGCTGCATATGGCCCATCTTTTCTCTCTCTGCATCTGTAATTTATGGAGGAATCTGAGGCAGCATTCAGAAAAGAGATGGAAAGCATCATGTCACCTTTCTCTTTGAACAGCTTTGAATTACTTTCCTGTAATCATTACTGCAGATTAATGCCATCAAAGAGCAGTTCTGCAGAAGATAAAATGAACAGCTTCTGATAAATTTATCATTATAGCAAATCACACCAAGTAGGATTTCTTTCCTCAGCTTGCAGAATGTGCAGATGACTTTTTTTCTAAATTTCAAAGGTTTCCCTAGCAGGCAAGGGCAACCTGAAAGTCAGTATGAAAGTCCTGAAGGCACGCTTTTTTTGGCCATGCTGGGGGAAACGGAATAAATACATTTGCCTAAAATTTGGACTGTTGCACTGTATCACTGTGTAGAAAAGGAATCTATCATAACTTTAACCTTCTTTAGAGAAAACTGTAGTGCCTAAATGATGGTATGGTTTGGGAGCAAATACAGTTAGTAAATTCTGTATAATTTTTTTGGTTTTGTTTTGCTTTTTCCTAAGTCATCATCACTTGCACCAAGTATGATCTAGCTGACTTCCTGGTTGCATTGTGAAAAAAAAACAGAGACACAGTAACAGTCACCAGGTTTCTCTGCAGAGCAAAATCTGCTGCGCCTGCTTCTCTGTCTTTTATCTCTCACCCATTCCTCTAGTCTTTAAACATTAATGGCTATTGAATGACTCAGAAGAAGAGCAGGGGGCACTTCTGGAAGAAGTTCAAGTACTCTATTGATGAGAGCCATACTAGCACCTGAACAGCATAGAAGATATGCTAAGATGCTTAGACAGTCTTATTCTTCCTTCTACAGAGGAAGAAGAATATTAATGCTAAATAAAGCAGAAGGAGTGATTATTTAGGCTGAGGCAAACGTACAATGCAGTCAATGGGATTGCACTACTAAACGCCATGGATCTAGCATGTAGCACTGTAAAGGCAAAAGGAAGGTATTACAGGACTGAAATCCGAACTGAAAAAGAACACCTGACACAATCATGGTGCCTGCTTTGCAGTCTCAGTTGTACGGTGTGTTTGTTGGCAACTGTGGAGAAGTTGACCTGAACCTGGAGGAGCCTCCTGCAGCCCATGCTCCAGCTTCCTCACCAGAAACACACAGCAGCTCCCTTCACCTGCCATCCTCCTTCATGACTCTTTTCCTTTTTTCCTGGTATGATAGACAGGCCCATAGCACACTGAAAAGTTCATTAATTTGTGTGGCTGCCTAGTGATAAAAGGATTATTACAACATGTACATGTTATGTTGCTGTATAGAGACATTAAAAAAACAGTAATTAAGCAGCATTTAACACCTTATTATAGCATCATAGGATTACATTTTCATTCCAAACTTCATTTTTTTAGTTAAGTAAAACTCAGAATAATTCTCTTTAGGTCTGACATTAGTTCATTTTTATCCCTTTCTATGACATAATTGAACTGGATAATTCTGTCAGAAATCTCTTAGCCATTTTTGATCTATCCTCAAACATGGGTAATCAAAGCATGCTTCATTGGTTTCAGAGAAATAACCAAATAATTGCAATTTTTTGGATTAGACTGCTCACATTCCTTTCATAGTTGGCAGGTATATTGTCTTCAAAGACTATATGTAATTTTTACATGTTAGAAGATAGTTGAGTTGCAAGGAGCTGAGGACGGAAAGTATTTCATTTGCGCTCCTGTTGCTATACTGCTCATATCTTCAGGAGAGGCACTGGGAAGCAATGAGGCTGAAGAAAGGATCATGGTGTTGTAAGACTGAGTTCTAAATCCTGGCTTTAGCACTGACTCAGTATACAGCCAGGAACAAATTATTTTACCCTTTGGTCTTCATTTCCCCTCTGTAAATGAGGATGATAGTATTTACAACCCTTGCCTGACTCTTTCACAGGAATCCTGGGGATGTTAATGAAAAAAATATATAGCAAGACCCCGTACTGTGAATACCTAAGGCACTGTAAGAATTATACGAGAGTATCTTTGAAAAGAAGCACACCAGTTTCCATAAGAGAGTATGCCTTTCCAAAGATCACATTTTCTTATTAATTCTGTTTCTATAGATGGACACTCTAAAAGCATGTGAGTAAATAGGTGAAAGCAGACAGGGATTTTTCAGCTCCAAGGGTGATCCCAGCTTGTGTTTCTTCCTCGTATCAGAGTTTTAGGTGATCACACAAAAGTCTGAAACTATGCTCTCCACCTTTCTTGTGTTTCTTCATTGCCCAACAATGTAAGGCAAAGAAACCTGTCAGGGTAAAAAGGGGTTTGCAGTTACTGTGTTTGATTCAATTTGTTTTCAGTTTATTTTGTTTAGCTAATCTCTTGACATGCTTATATTCCAAATGTACTTATCTCACAAAAGATGGCCCAAACTGTGGTGGGCTTAGGAGGTGGGGGAAGTTCAATATTGCACATTACTAGTCAGATTACTAGTCAGAGTTGCACAAGTTCTTAATCAAAGAAGGATAAACTCACACTTTGCAAGTATTTACTCTCAAAGCTTTGGCATGTTTTTCTAACACAAGAAATGAAACTATGTGTGATGTCTCTTTGTTCCTAGCTAACCTTACCCACACACACTTTTATCTCAGTAACCATACCAAGTCTCAGTATTGTTGGTGCCTTTCCCTTTGCTGTCTTTTTTTTTTTTTTTTTTTTTTTTAATATTATTCCCCTCTCAGTCTGTGCCCTTGAAGTTTTTCTCTTTCCTCCAACCTCGTCCTTGGCGTTGACACTGAAACCTAAACAGGTCCTAGGCAAACTGTTACTCAAGTAGTTTGGGAAGTTCTAGGATGGAAGTTTGACAGCAGAAGCATTTGCAGTATTAGACACCAGTGAATCAGGGAACGAAGTGCTGTCCAGATGGTGGGATGGACTATTTTTAATAGAATTTATCTTGCTCTTGTGCACTATTCTCTCCCAATATAGTGTCTCTCTTGAAATCAGGATCAGGCCACTCTCTGTGGCATGACCTGATCTGCTGTGGTACATTTTCTTCACCTCCATCTTCTTTTATTAAGGTTTTTTACCCATTATCTTAATTAAAAAGAAAATTAAATTAAGGTAAGGCAAACTGAAAATTAACCGCATTTTCCTTTTAAATGGGGTATGAGGGATGAGTATAAACCAGGTTTTGGAACAAGCCATTGCATAAAGAGATCTTCCTCAGAAAACCGTGTCAGCATTTTTTTAAACGTGGTGAGGCACAAGTCCAGGTGAGCCTGGGTCATATTTTTTTGGTTTTACAAGGTTTTTTCTTAGCAGCTCAGGAAAAACACAGGAGTGTATCTGCGATAAAACATCATCCCCTTCACGGTTACACAGTGGGCTAAATATGACATATGATAGTCCAATGGTAACTAAGTTCAAACAGCAGAAGGAAAAAGATGGAGGGGGACCTTATGTGTCTTACTTTATGTGAGAGGCAGTGGTCTGGTGTAGGTAAAATATTAAGAACAGAGTATTGGGTTCCTAATAACTCTTTTGCAGAAGTTTCTGTGGTAATGGAATAAAGTGATCCTGAATGGTCTTTATCATACAGGGCTTCCCGAGGAAGTTAATGATTCACAGAACACTGGAAGTTTCCTTGTTGTGGGCTGTTTGAGCATCTGCTTCTAAATGTCAGGACAGGACAGCTGTCATATTTTATAAGTGTCCTTCATGTATATATATGCGTTAGTCATTGCCAGAAGCTGCCATTTCAAGTGTGGGAGCAACTAGTTTTAGGATTGATTTCTGAGGAGTCCTTCTTGTTCTTACACTATTTTTTAGCTTCTGCCTTACTGATGGGCTTTGTTCAGAAAAGTATAATCCAAGAGTATATTTGTTGCAGGTTCAATATGAATTATAAAGAAATAACGCAATTGTTCTTGCTCCATCCACCCACAGGTCACCGACATGGTATCTCAAAATCAGGTTGAGTCTCAGATGAGTTTTGTGGTCATTTGTCATGCGTGCGGGTACAGAGTATTTGTTTCATCTCCCATTTCTGGAAGTGTTTTTCTTCTCTCCACAACTGTCTCAGGGAAAAGTTAGAAATACTTCAATTTCTGTTCTTAAGGGAGACTGTGAAAGGAGGTCTTGGTTATTTTCCCACTGGATTGCTTTCCACACAGGGGAAGGGAAGGCAGAAGGAGACACAGAGAAAGACCTGTTCACTTGAAGCTGTGAAATTTGCCCTCTGGTTACGTGCATCTGAACTGTTTCAGATGATTTGCCCGTTCAGATGTGGATGGCTGTGGGCAGCCCACCAGACAGCTCAGAGGGCAGCAGTACAAGGGAGGTGGGAGGGGAAGGGGATCTTCCAGATCCCCCTTGGTGCTGGAAGTCACCGATTTGGGTGGTGGCATGTTACTTTACCCTGTAATCCAGAATGCATTTCCCAGCACTGATGATACCATTAGTGTACATATTAGTTCGCTCCTGCTACTTTGATTTTTGTTGTCTTTTTTTTTTTTTCTGTCAACCTTAGCTTTTAAGCTTGTTTAAATATGGGACTGTATGCTAGCAAAAACTGAGCTCTATTCCAAGCTGACTCCTTTTCTGTGACCTGAAACAAGCTATAAGGGAAGAGAGAGACTGGGGAAGGGGTTGCAGATGCCTCTGCCTGTTCTCCTGAAAGGAAATCTGCTCTTCACTCCTGGCTTCTGTCATGTGAATGATGTAGCATTATTTGCTCAGTGAGAACAAATGTTTTCCCAATAAGTCACTAAGTGGCTTCTCCGGTGTCTACAGTTTATTTTTTGCCAGAGTCGCAGGAAAACAGACTGTGCATACTGACATGAATAGCGTTGTGAGGTGCATTCATGGTTAAGCTAGAAAACACACATTTTATTACTAGCACAAAATAGCTACTGTACCAGTAAGCATGCCTTTGTGGAAATTATTTGGACACAAAAGAGGATTTGCACCTGGTTATTATGATTCGGTCCTCCAAGCTGGAAGCAGAAACAATGCCATGCCATTTAGGTAACTAATTATCAGTCTTTAATTATGAATAACAAATAGCCACTGTGACTACTTTATGAAAAAGTCACAGCCAAAAGTTTGTCTTCACAATATATTTGTAAAAAAAATTAGAAACAATGAATATAAACCAAACTAATTATGCAAGATCACTAAGTGAGAAAGATGTTCAATTCATGTAAATAGTTTTTTCATATTGAAGAATATAAACTGCAACTCACCCTGGTCTGTGATGGACTTCCCATGGGCCTGTACCACCGAAGGGACTAAGACTTTTCATTTCTCATAAAGTTAAGCACAGGTGAAAGCTTTGGAAGGCTTGGAAAGAACTAATATACTTGGGCACCACATCACGATAATAACAGATGAATAAGACACAAAACAGTAGTTATCATGGTGATAAGGTCTGGTGACCTGGAGAGAAGGAAGAAAAAAGGAAATAACTCAAGGCTGATTTACTTATTAACAGTATTCCTTTTTTTTCCCCTGTGTGCAATATGAAGCTTTTTACACTGTAGCAGAGGTACTGAGAAGCTGGATTACTGCTTTGCTCATGGTGGAGGATTCTCCGTGTGGATTGCAGTCAGCACCAAGTGCTTTTTCAGTAATGTTTCACATCCTGGGAATGTACTTTATTATTTACACTAGACATTAGGAAGAAATTTTTCATTGTGAGGGTGGTGAGACACTGGCCCAGGTTGCCCAGAGAAGCTGTGGATGCCCCATCCCTGGAGGGGTTCAAGGCCAGGCTGGATGAGGCTTTGAGCAACCTGGGCTAGTGGGAGGTGTCCCTGCCCATGGCAGGGGGGGGTTGGAACTAGATGATCTCTAAGGTCCTTTCCAACCCAAACCATTCTATGGTTCTGTGATTCTATGATTTGTGTTTTCTTTACAGTCTTAGTTGCTGTTAATGTCTCCACAAATTGTGCAAGTTTGCTCTATTGGTGGAGAAAAAAATATACAGAAATATAGCACTCGTATAAATATTTGCTCCTTTAAAATTACCCTAACCTGGCAGACAAAATATATAATACACATGCAAGATGGCTTTGACTTTGGATACCTGACCTCCTCAGAAGATGCTCATGTGGCTATGTGTGAAGGATTATGAGTTTATTTGATATCGTGATCTTCTGGAACATACTGGAAAGCAAAGGAGATGTACAACTGACCTTGACTGTTATTGATAGACTGCAAACATTTTTATTAGCTTGTTAGAACACAGGGACTCAGGTAATGGTTTTATGGTTAAACAGAACAAGCGTAGTATATTAATATTGCACTTGTCTGTACCAAATTAGTGGCCTGGAGACTGTGAAAGCTTATGATAGATCTGGGCTGTACAGTGCAATCTAAAGCTCCCTTCTCTTCGATCTTTGGTGTGGGCACCTTGGCTTTCAGAGTGACTGAGGAGTCCGAAGTACCCAGAACACATAAACCTCAGAGTGAGGAGGATTTATTGAGCTTATGTAACATACGGCTCAGCTGAAACGTGTGATCCTGAAAAAACAGGAGAAGAGTGGTATTAAAAGCAATTTTCCCTGTGAGACATGTCCAAGTTCCCACAGTCCTGCAATCACTGAAACGAGCTGTTCCAGCACCTCCATGAAAATTCAGATTTCAAGCCCACGTTAGTCTTGGATGAGGTTCTTCATGTTCTGCTGCCAGGCAATTATACCACTATGAGTTACATTTTGTTTTGTTTTGGTGTTTTTTTTGTTTTTTTTTTTTAATATGTGCCCCTCAAATGGGAACTGAAATGTTTAGAAGTGAGAATATGGTCGTTTGAAGGTAAAGGTGTGGGGCTTATAAAATTTAAATATTAGGAAAATAGAACTGTCTTCACACAGTTTTTAATATGCCCTTGCCTTCCATCATCCTTTTCCTGTAATGCTGTTAACGTTCAAACAGTTTCCATTTGGTAGAGGAAGGAAACAGCAGAGTGGCTATCATCAGGCACCACTATCTTGTCTATTGATCACCTGGCTCCAGGTCCTTTGTATGAACAGGACAGCTTGACTGAGGATGGTATCGTCTCAGTAACCAAAGGTACAGTGTTAATTGGTAAAATAACTCAGTGTTGTGCAAGGTAGAATGGTATGGTCCTAAGTTTTGAGCCAACTCCACCAGTCATGACTTCTTCGCAGTCATTTCAAGACAGTTTAAATTGGGGGTGATTTGTGCCCCCAGTAAAAAAATATGATTGCATTTTGTTTTAACTTAATAAGTCTAGGGGAAACTACAGGGAAAAATCTACACTGCTAAATTAAAGGCATGAAGCCATCTGTGCTGTCTGAATGTGACACCACACAAAAAATATAAATCTGCCATAAATGCAAACCTTTAAGCTTCCTTCCAACCCAAACCATTCTATAATATCATTCTGTGATATTCTTTTAATGAAATATTACAGATATTAGACACCTTAGAATGAATCTACCTTTTTGGTGTCTTTCCTGAGAGACAGCTGTCACTATCTATATTGCTGCATAGTTTACAATAATTTACCCTTTATTTGTCCATAATGAGATTCATGACCCTTCTCTCCTTTTTTGTGACGTTGTTCCTTCTACCAGCTGTTACTTCTAAAAAATTCTGTCCTTTCTGTTGCAAAAAATTAGGCTGCAAGCTACTTACATGAACACATGCCTGTATTAGAAAATACAAGCCCTTGTTTTCCATTATGATACATAAAGTATAACTATCATGTATATAACTGCTTGTGATAATTTCAAATGCCTCTAAAATGGGATTTTGGTTTTTGTAGTAATCTGCATGGAATACAGTTTGATTTCTTGAGAAACCTTTTATTTCAATAGGAGTTTAAATTCACTGCACTTTTAACAAGGGATCTGGGGCAAAATTAGGTGTGTGTGATTACTGTTTTGACATTATAGAATATATATATACACACACTACACACAAAAAGTAAAAAATGCAAAGCTGCAAATTATAGAACATTTTGGCATTTAATTAGAAAATATCTTTCAATGAGGTTGTGAATCCCATAGTTGTATGTATTAAATCATCATCTGTTAACACCTAGTTAAGCCTAGTATTTTACAGTTCAGCTGGCCAAACAGTTTAAAAGAACTAAAGTAGAACTGGTCATATAAGTCTTTCTTCTGAAACTCAAAATGCTTTACATATGTGTTGGTACTGGTTAATGGTTGTCTTTAGCATTCTTTTGTATGTGAATCCCGCATTTCAAATGTGATTTCAAAATGGGTCATTCCAGGAAAGATCCAGGAGTACAAAGTAATGGAATGTTAAATATTATCAGTTTTTTTTGTGTAAAATTAAAATCAGACATGTTGACTGCATCTCTTAGAGTTAGAGGAACATGTTGCCATTTCAAAATATTAGCTAGAAAGATAATTTGTAAAAAAAGGAATTTCAGTATGTCCTCTATTAACATTTCTGTGGCTTTTATACCATTTATTTATTTGTTTGCATGTATATATAATATACGTATATACTCACACAGGGGATCTGTGGTGATAGAGACAAACACAACAGGATTTCAAAATTTTCATGTTCTGAATGTTTTTGTTGCTCTGGCCAGATGAGTTATTCAGCTGTGACTTCTAAATTTCTTGTCAGTCCTACAGTGTTCATTCTGTATCAGTTCTTCTTTGCAGAATGAAAATAATATGAGAAGGTTTGAGCATGCAGGCTGTTTGGATATACAACATATTACCCACTTGCTACTTGCTTCTCCACTTGGTACTTCTTTATTTGCTACTTCCTTACTTGCTGTTAAACAATTCTCACCTGATCTTCTTTTCCTTTACATTATGGAAGTGATATTTATGTACCCCGCAGAAGAAAATTTGAAATGATGCATAAAATAAATTGAATTTTGAATACTGCACTAATAGTCACCTGTATTTCCAACATGCAAAGACATTTAACTAATGACTTCTCTACAAACCTATATTGGGTCTCTGGACATTCGTGCAGAACAAAAGCAGAGTCATAACCCTTATTTATCTAAGAGTTGCATCTTAAAAGACACTTTTCAAAACATTTGGACTCATAATGCAGGCTTGCAATAAAGAAAGAATAAAAACACATGAGACTGACTCATTGAATCACTGCAAAATATCACACAGGATCTCTGTGGGAATTGTCTGAGAGAGAAACAGAAAGGTATCAAAAATCTTATTGTCAAAATTGGTTAAATTTGAGGCCGTGATAGAATCACTCTGCTCCATTTAAATGCACAGATAAGCTCCGGAACTTAGAGTACTCTGGTCAGTTTTAAGAAATAGTTCAATCTGAATGAGATTCATAAAACTGGAATGGTATAATCTCAGGTATACACAAGCTGGTCTATGACAATGTACTTTCTGGAACTAGCAGCAGTTTACTGTGCAGTCAGTATTCGCATCCTACTGAGGGAACCAGTCCTCTGACAGCACTTGAGGGCTGGGCTTTGTGTTTCCATAAGGATGTTAGCTAGGTATTGATACATATGGAGACAGCATATTGCTCTATGTAAATTAAATTGTCTCAGTATTTAAAATATGGAAAAATTCGGTTTGGCATCAAGCATGGCTACTTCAGAAATATATATCTACACTAGCCTCAAAATACAGTGTGACTTGCCTTGAAAGTCAAACTGGTGCATGACAGTTAAACCTCTAAGTGTGTTCTTAAAAAGTCAGATATGCGTGAACGAAATAATCCTCCACATTTGGAAAATTTCAGAGAAAGATTGCTCTCCTGTAAACACCTGGGTCCACCAAAGTTTCTATCAGTTGCCACAGGCTATTCAAAGCTAAAGAAATCAAGGGAGGTTCTCGTAAGAATGAATCCAGAAGTGAAGGACTGTCATTTGCATAGGTTCTTAAAAGAATGGAGGTAGTCTTCCTTCCCAGACAGAATACAGGGAAACTGCAGTGTGGTATGACAAAGAGCTGTATGGCCACCATAGGGACATACCTCTGTGTGCTTGCTTTGCTCTTGCACTCTTCCCCAGGACACCACTGCTGGTCTCTGTTGGAGATCAGCTGGTGGGCTGAGGGGACATTTGGTCTCACCAAACTCAACTTATGTTCTAATTTCTTTTGCTCCTCCAATAAATCCACAGTCCAGGCAGGAGGGCTTGGAGCCCCGAACTGTTGTTACTACAGAGCTCTCACAAAGAAAGCAGCTGGGTTGCATACTCAGAGCTGAAGAGTGAGCCATAAACATCAGACAGTCATTAGCCCATATCAGAGGGGCCATTGGGACTGCAGACCTGACGACACTGCCTGACTGGCCCTGTTTGTTATGTCCATTGTCATTCAGAGCTATTGTCAATACAGGATAAATTCTTCCTGCAACAGTGCCCATCATGACAGGTTTTGTGGCAGACTCCAGTGCTTTCCCTCCTTGTGCCTTAAAGCTCTCAGAGTGGGTCTTCATTCATCTTGATGGTAAATGATGAATCCAGCAGTTTCATGTTGGAACTTTGCTGTCTTTCTGCTTAAACTTTCAGAAATTGTGCATGAGTATTTGAAATGTGTCAAAAGCAAGGCAAACACAGACTGTTAAACAAGTCACATCCTTACACCAGCTCAGTAATTCCTAAGGTACGACTCTGCAGCTGGATCTGGTGAATCCTGGGCTGTGCCCTTAACTCAGTCTGGATGGACACACTGCTCTGAAGGTTATGCAGGCATCCTTGAACTGGTTTTTTCACCTTTTACTATTGACAGGCAACTACAATATGACCAGGCTTTAGAGAAATTCAATTAAACACAGTATATTCTAGACATAGTTTCAATCTTCTGGTTATAACTGGAGAAAGAATAGCTGAATAACTCTGGGACAAGAGAAAATAGCAGTGTGCTCCTAAAGGAAGAGCTCTTCTTC
This sequence comes from Pterocles gutturalis, assembly GCF_000699245.1. Lineage (NCBI taxonomy): Eukaryota > Metazoa > Chordata > Aves > Pterocliformes > Pteroclidae > Pterocles > Pterocles gutturalis. The sequence continues at coordinate 130,721 of NW_010125729.1, read as the reverse complement.
AGCAATCCTAAGGAACAAACAACACCTTATTGTCTGCTTTTCCTTGTCCAATAGTTGCAGCATAATCCATACAATTTAATACGTTGCTAAATATAAATCTAGTACAAAACAAATAAATATATGTTTGCTTGGCTTTGGATTAACTATGTTCCCTTGCTGTGTATATGTTTGTATCCAACAACACACGTCTAAACTTGTGATTAACAAATATGTTATGACTGTGCTAGATCCAGACTGTATTGTGTTAAGTGAAATGTCTCATAGCCAACAACTACCAAATACCACAGTACTAATCCCTAAGAGCCTGTGACTCGATGGAGAAGAATTTAATGAAACAAAAATACCATGAGGTACTTGTTTTTATTCTGCCCTATTAGTTATGAGCTCAAAAAAAGAATAAATTTCCTTTTTATTCTTTTTTAAACTGTTCAGTATTTATGAAAGATTGATTTTTTGCCACTATAACAACCATCAGACAATTTGTTGGCACTTAAAAAATATTAACATTTATCTGCATTTAATGGTTTATCTGGAAACCATAGCTATACAGAGAAAAAGGATCAAAATATTTACCTATTTATTTCAACTTCTATGGATTTTTTATTTAATTGTTAGGTATATTGATATGTTATAGTCTCAGGTAGTTGAAGCTCTGTGTGCCTTATTTTGTTTACTGTACTGTTAACACTCTTTTCATCTGTGCTGCTTTATTAGACCCAGTTAACATAATTTAAATGAACATCTGATATCAACCCAATATGAAGTTTGGATGCAGATTCTGATATGAACTTCTCCTAAGGATGTAACTTCTAATAAAAACTGAATTGATATAAGCAAGAAAAAAATCAAGCTCTCGCGTTATATCCCTAATGAATCTTGCCCAGGGGTTCAGGAGAATGCTTCAGAAATCAGACCAATTTTCTGGCTTTCTCATTTTATATCTTGTTGACAAACTCTATCCCAGAGTGTCTGCACCTCATTGCCTGTTTTTCTTCACTTTAGGGCATCCCATGTGCCGTATGTGTTGAATGATTCTATGAATGAACTGAGGGGTGAAATACAGAGAATGCAAATCATATTTTCAGATGACACAAAGCAAGGAGGGATTGCAAATACATGGGACAATGAGAATGAAATACAGTTTAATCATTGGAGAAATGGTCTGAAATCAATTAAATAGGATTCATTAAGGACACTGGCAAAGTGTCTCACATAGGAAATAAAAATCAGAACAAAAATGGTGATATTAAATACAACATGGAAGGCTTTAGGTTCAAAAATAAGGAGAAAAATATGATCTAAATCCTGAAAAACATCTAATGGCTTCTTTGGATTTTGTCTAGTTACTACAAGAAAAAAATCAAAGGATGCAGATTTTCAAGGGAATTTGTAGACTCCCTAACATTGTCTAGTACTATTTAAAATGTGAAAGCACTTCTGTTTTTTAGTGAGACTAATCTGGTGAGATCTGTGAGTACTTGCATAGTGAAAAACTCTGGAAAAACTGAAAATATGTATGAGTGTCCTTTCCATTCTCCATTTTTGAATCCTTTCAATAAACCCTTTAACATTGGAAGCCACATAATTAAATAAGAGCTAACCCAAAATATCTGCCTTTCATCCCAAAAGACATTCTACGACTGGGGAACACAAAGCCTGATTCTGTACACTGTCAGCATATTACAAGTAACATTCTTTTTTCATCATTCACAGCCACATAGGACTCCCTGTCAGTCCTGTGTTATAGTCCTTTCTCACTGGAATTATATCTATGAATTAATTGCATTCGAGGTCCCAATTAAGCTTTCTTGTACCACAACTACTAACTGGAGTGGTGTTAATAGAGAATGCTTTATACACATTTGAAAATGGTCATTAGAGCAATGAAGTGTGTTGTAGGAGCAGATTTGCCTTAGAGGAGAGGCAGAGGGAAGGGTAATTGAGGATGTAGCCTTTCCCTTACCACTGCCCTGTGTACCACAGGTCATACAGTGGAGTAAGGGTTGTGTGGATGCTGAACCTCTCCTTCATTTCTTCTAGGGTTTTAAACACTATAAAAACTATAGTGGGCAGGAACGGCAAACACTGGCATTGATTGTCTGAAAATAAGTCTTTCTCTCAGAGAATCTGCTTGGAAAACTGAAGAAGAAATTCTCATAATAAAATATTAAATTGAAAGCTCTAAAAATTCATTAAGGTAGGTACTTCTTTTAATTATTTATTAGACTGCCTCAAATATACAGCCAGGTTTTTATGGCAGAAGGCATTTTGCCAAATCTAGCTGGAGCAGGCTGGAAAGCATAATATAGTGCTATTATATAGCACTGGTTACTTTTTGAAATTTATTGGGTAACATGTTTGCATCCACTTCTTATGTGACAGCCCAATAACTACTGCTGTAAAGCCAAGAACACTAATTGCAGCATTTGTACTTATTGCAGCAAAAACACCCTTATATATTCTGTCATAACTTTTTAAGAAGCCCCAAAAGCACGACTGTCACTCTTGCCCTGTCTGACTGAGGTATGGGTGAGCCTTTCAGAAAAGGTTTTCCCCAGGGGGGCACCAAGTGATGCTGAGCATGCTGGAGAACAGGGCAGATATCTCAAACTCAACTCCATTTTAGGCAGAAATTTTCTTTCTCAAGGTGAGAGGGAAGTGTCTCTGACAATCCAGGATCCAGAGCACCAAACCTTCTCTTGAAGTGAAACCCCGTGCCTTTAAAATACTGAGTAAGGAAAGCTGGTAGCATCCAAATCACCTGCTGTCAGGTGCTGGTGGGTACACTTAGCCTGAAAGGTGCTGTATAAAACTAAGCTTCTTCTTCCCCTTCCCCTTCCCCTTCCCCTCTTCCATGAGATTTGTAACATGCACAGGAAAAAAAGAATAGGATTTCTCTAGAGCAGTGGTTCAAAACTGAACTTTCTACAGTTCTTTCAGCAGAGGCCCTCAGAAAAGTAGTTGTTTTAAATTAAACCAAAGAGGGCTTAACACCTGGGATGTACTGCTGCAAGCATAACCAAAGAGTGTGGATAAATGGTATTATGCCTCTGCAGGCAGAACTCCACCCAGCTGTCTTGACAAGGAAACTAAAGGCGGAGGAGAAGCATTGATTCCCTGGGTTGTGTCTGCCAGTGCTACAGTCCTGTGTAGTGAAATATTTGGCTCTGAACTGGCATTGTTTGCAAACAGGTGTCCTACCAGCAGAAAATACGGCACTTGCTGTGTTTGATAGGATTCCTCTCTAAACTAATCTTCAGTTGGCTTTTATCCCCTTTTGGAACTGGCCTTTCACCATGCTAGTGGGTATTATTGCTCTCTTAACAGACTGGAGTGAGTAGAGGCATGCTTGCTGGACCAGCCTGTGGACCTATTTTAATTATTATTGCAGGATCCTTTTTGGGCATCCAGGCATAAGGTAAAGGGGACAATACATCCCTAGCAAGAAAGCTAGACTAACCTGGAAAAATCAAGCAGATTTGTAGAGCTGAGGAAAGAAATGGATAAGGCTTCTTCAAAAGGGAATTACATTCAACAGGAATGAACTGGGTTTCCTTTCTTCTCCAGGACAAAACTACCAAAGTCTTTCCTGCAACCTACCAAAGTTCATCCGAATGTCTGGTGCAGAAATAGGATGTGCCAATTAGTGTAATTGGCCACGCACTATCAATCACCAGCTCTCCCTAAGCAGAGAAACTGGGTTTCATGAGGCTGTTTTTGCAGTATGGTGCTACTCAGGGTGAGTGATGCTGGTCCTTCAATGTGTTCTCAAGCAGAAGAAGAAGAAGGGAAAAAGGAGCGAAGAAAATATTTAACATGTGAAGAGATTTAAGGTACTACTAGTACTGAAATGACTTTATTTGCTTTGCTTTTGTTCCAGGATGGATTTGTATTATATGTTTACTATTATATATTATATTTGAGATGTACCTTATTATACTTGTCTCATTCTCTTTTCAAGTCTTCTTAGCGACACCTTTCTATACAATTTTTCCTTGGAAGTGCATGTTTCCCCCATGTTTTAAAACACGTGTAGTACTAAAGTGAACCAAATTACATTCAGCCTGGAGGCTGAAAGGATAGATGGGAGGAAGGTTAGTCATTTCCTTGGAAATGAAGTAGAAGATGAAGACAGGCAAAAATATAAGTAAAAGAAAAAGTAAATTATATTTAGGAGAAGTTATGTGGCTTTTAGTTGGCTGTGAGGGGATTTATGAACAGACCAGTCAGAGTCTGAAAATCAGACTTTAAAGCCAGCTTCAAAAGTTACTATATTTTTTTCCCCCTTTGGAAATATCTCCCAGAAAATAAAATATCTTTCATCTCCTCCTTTATATTTCCTAAGGAAACTTTGGTATGTTTAGGGAGAAAAACTACAGCTTTAGAACAAAATTTTAATTCTCAGCAGGCTACTGAGCCAGGCTCTGTATCAAATCTGCCCTGAGAAGGACAAACCTGAGATTCAGAGTCCATTTCTGCTTCTTTCCCCTCTCAAGAGCAATAGTAATTCATGGTTGACCAGTGCCCAAAGTCAGGTGGGATATCTTCCTCGTCATCTGTTACCGCAGCACTAGCCAGCCCTGTGTGCCAGAAAGGGAGGGCTTTGGGGTCCCATTCCCCAGGGAATTGGTCCTGCTTTCCTAGTCACAAGCTGGACTTCGCTAAAAGGGACAGACAGAACAGAAAAAGAAAAGTTTTAAAGGGAAAACAAAGGTGAGCAAAGTAAGGCAAAGTACAGGTTTAGCAAACGAGTCTAATAAAAAGTACAGCTTCCACTAAACACCAGAAGGGAAGCAAAAGCAGCTTTAAGTGTGCTGCAGTTAGAAGACATAAAAAGCAATTTAGTGGAACAAATCAAACCCCAGCAACTACTTACCCACCTGTAAAGGCAGTAACAGAATTAGCAGCACCTGAAGGATTGCCTTTATTGTCTGAGGAAAGCACCATCCCTTGCTAAGGAGCACACACACAACAGGAAACCATTACAGGGAAATGAGAGAGTCATCAGAGAACAACAAATATTCAGTCACCTACAAAAATATTTCATTGTCATTTGTAGCCAGATAACTATTAAAAATTCCTCTGTGGGAGTGAATTTCATGACTGTTATTAGCAAAGTAACTGGTCTGTTCCACATGCAATGGCTTTATGGACATAACATCTGCATTTGAAGGTATGTTCATAGAACTATACAATTACTGAAAGTGGTAAACAGCTTTTAGAAGGCATCGTCTTTATTCTCCACTGAAAGCATGAACGCAATGCAAAGTAAAACACTGAAATAAAGAGGAACAACAGACAGGGCTAATAATTATGCTGTCGCAGTCTTGAATACATAATTAAAATGAAGCAGCTTATGCAGAATTATGTTTAGGTTTTTTACCCCATAAACCTCTTCCATTAAAGTTTTGTTGATGTAGCACTTTTAATGCCAGGTCTCAGACCAAAATTGAAGTGCTTCTTGAGAAGTTTTTAGAAAATTAGGCAGTCTACCTGGGCTATGAAGCCCCAAGCTATTCTTGCTTTGTTGAAAGTATTGTAGCCCAGGTTTGCTTTCCCAGAACTAAACACAGCTTGTTTTAACACTTCAAAGTTGTTGTGCAGTTAATCTTCGGTGAGGATGAATACACGTGACACATTTAGAAAGATCCTTGCTAGAAATGAGAATGCGAGGCATGTATAAATTTGTTAACCTTTTAAGCTACATCAGTTCACAGCAATGGATATTATAAGATGTGCCAAGTGTTCTTGAAGCTTATAGTACTTGCCAGGTACAGTTGTATTCTTCATGCTTATCAGTCCATCTGCTGATCTCTACATCAATTTTTACCTGCAGGCTAAAAGGGGATCTTGCAATTTGTCGTGCTATTTAGATATCTCAGGAAAGCTGGAGCTGGGTTTTTTTAATCATACTGAAGTTTGCTCTTTTTGACATTGCAAATGTGTAAATTCATGCTGGAATAAATATGAGTCATAAAAAAGCATGGTTCAAGTGTCTGCTTCACAAAAAAAAAAGTAGTCTTAGTCTGAGAAAGATGTCATTTGGGGCATCTAGCAGAGGAGGTAGGAATTTTCTGTCTGTGCCTTTTTCTCTGAAAATGTTGATTCACTGATATTAACTTGTTGATGTCAACAGATAATTTCTCTTCATTTTTGCCTGTTAAAAAGAAGTTGATAAATCTAATTGTTTCTACATTAAAATTTCCAGCTTGAATTGACATGTCATTTTAAAAAAGTTTAAGCTAACAATAAAAATCAAAACCCAATCCACAAAGATTTTTGCCTCTAATCGATTTTCTGAGGCTTGGGCTTAGCTTGATGTTGGATGGAGACAGCTTTCTAAATTTCTCTTGCTCTTCTTTTATTATTTATTTTTTTTCTCAGTGGTGAACCAATTTTTCACTCAGCTCTAATGAGCATTTTTTTTTTTTCTGAATTAGGTGTGACATGACAAAGAATTTATCAAATATTAGGTTCTTGAACTGTAATGGGAGAACAGATGAAACTGTACAGATCTATGTAACTATCTGTAACTGTCTCTCTAACTACCTATATCTCAGTTTGGAACAGAGAGCATGAGAGTAGTATTTTAACACTGAGCCTCACACTAAGAAATCAAAACTGAAATTCCAGGTTATTTTGAAAGGATCAGATCTTTAGGGTAAAAATACAAAGGTAATTAATAATTCACATTTAAAAAAGAAAATTCTTCCCTTATACTAGCCCACTTCTATTATTCAGGATGCTTCAGTGCTTTTTCTGAAGGTACAAAGGATAGGAAGGTATTAATCTCTCTGCTATGTCTGCCAACCTAACTGCCAGCTGTAGCTGCATGTGGATTGCTCTCCTCTTTAAAGTCTCACTTTCAGCACTGTAGGTGAGCTTTGCCCAGTCCCATCCCAATTTCCAAAGCCCCGCAGCCCTTGTAGCTCCACACCTTATCACAATATGCCCGTAATCCTCCCAAAGCCCATCCCTGTAGGAGACCTTAGCCTCTGCTTGCTTGGCTCCCCACGTCTCCCACCTGCCATCTTCCTCTCCCGCCCCATAGCATGGGAAGGGCTTGTGGCCGAGGGGTCTGCACGAGCCCTGGCTCGCAGGCCTGCCTCGCAGCGTTCCTCGGGATGGGGCAGGGTTACACAAGCTTGTCTGCAGGCAGCTGTCGGAAAAATCTGAATCTGCAAGTCTTTGTCTGCAAGGCTTGGGAGCTGCAGGCATCCCACCACTTTTCATCATCCAGCCGGAGTTGTTTATTCATTCCATTCTTACATAGGTTTATGTCTACACGGTACTTCTCAAGTGGATGCGAGCTACCTTTGCTGACTTGCCAAGCTGACCTGCAGCATGCAGAAATGGTCGGTGACATTCCCAGCCCAGCTGAGCACCTGGGTCCTGGTCACCACGAGAACAAGTCTTTGAGAACTGGAGTGCCTTACCCACATCTGGATGCAATTCTGGGTTGATACCACAGTGTCTAGCGTGATCACAATGGCTTTCAGGAGCCTCAAGCCACTGTTTTAGCTTTATAATCACAGTCTGGTCCTTGCAGAGTTCCTCGTACCTAGATTTTGGGCTTGAGTCATCTTCAGATTCAAACTTCCTCAAAGTTTGACTTATTTCTCGTCACATTCTTCACATTGATGCGACTCAGTGGACGAGTATAATTTCTGCAGGCGTCACTATGTTCTTTTAAAAACTAACAATTCTGCAAACTCTGTATGCTGAATTATGCCTTCTTTTACGCTACGCTACTAGGAGGTTTAAACTTGTCTGAAATAGTTTAAAGCTTCGATATATTGTGTTACTCTAGAAAGAGAAGGAAATTGGCAGTTATTCATGATTTAGTCTAATCTTTTCACCTATGGTTTTTTTCCATTTAACAATTGGATAGCACAGTTGAAAAAAAAAATCTTTACTGAAGTGTTCACTCCTTTTAAATCACTATGCTGTTCCAAGTCATAAAACTCCTGCAAACTGCAATAAATTTCAGTTCCTCATAGTAAGTGTCGCTGTATAGAATGTAAAGTTAAAAATGCAAAATAAGCAAATATTCAGCCTCCTAATAGCGCATAAACTTTGGCTTTAAAATTGACAGTAGAAGAAGCACTCATTTGCACTGACACAGGCTCAAATGATCTTTAAAATTATTTTTTTCCCCCTCACTAACCATCAACAATCTTCTGTTATCCTAAAAGCCTGAAATGTGTTTTCCCTTTTTAATATTACATAAAGAGTGTATTCTAAGGGTCAGAAATTACTCTTTTATGGATAAGAATTCACCCTCTACCTGTCCTCAAAATCTACCTGGTTTGACAGTGCTGGCATATCCGCATCAGAAAATACCTTCACCTCAGCTTTGTAGCTATTCTTCAGCTATGCACTGTGAATGAGGTTTCAGAAGAACAGGTATATCCTTTTGTGAAGAGCTCCTTACCACCCCATGAGAAGACTTCTGTCTGCTTTTGTATGTGAGAGCAAGTCTTACAGCAGCAACAATTGAGATGTTCAATTACTTGATGATCAGTTTGTTCTGTTTCTGACCTGCTTAGTGCTATTGAAGGAGAGGCAGGAAATTCTAAGACAAATTTCAGAAGTGATGAAAACTGGAAGCCTAACAGGGCATGGGAAATGTATCATACACACTCTCTAGGACCACTGAGGGTCTCACTTCAAGTCTAAAATACCTATTTCTTTCAATGAGCAACACCTGAGAATGACAGGGGACTGCAGAGAAGGTTCCCTTCAAAACTCAGACTCAGTTGAAGCTGTGCCTGGGATGCATTGCCTGAGGTTCAGCTGGAAGGTGGTACCAGAACAAGACTGTGTGTTTGATTCAAAGGGAATCCTTGCTGCTTTCATCCCATCCTCTATATCATGAAGTCTTTGCGTGTGACGAATGCTGTTTCTTTCAACATTATTTTGATGGACAGAAAATTATTCTAGGATGTAAACACAGCTTATTTGTTGACTAAAGTATGTATCTTAGCTTTCCTTTTTCGGATGGCCTGCGGTTGCTGTAGAATTTTAGTGAGGAAAATACATTTTAAATCGGATTTTCTTCTGTCCTGTGATGCTTTTATTCCTTTCTTATAAAACAGCAAAATTATCTGGGACCTAGGGATGCCCTGTCAGAGGAAGAAGGTGCAAAGTCATAAATAAGGTGCAGCAGTAGGTTATTGGTGAGGGTAACTACCTTAACTCCTCTGTCACTGAGAAGAATCTTTGAGGACTACGTGTGTCATTGGGGCTTTATTCATACCAGATAGTAAATACCCAAGGACTTAGTCTGGTATGTCATGCAGCCTGAAGCTAAGCCAGAAGCTCCTTCAGGAGGTGGATTTTTTCAGAGTCTTTTCTCGTTGTACATGTTTTTGTGTTCCTTTGTGATCTGCAGTCCTTGGTTGTGTTTAAGCAGAGGGCAGGTGCATTAGATGGTGTACTCTGCAGTCCTGGTGCCAGGCTTGCCTGAGAAGGGAGGTAGCAGCTCTGTCCCACCTGCCTGGGGTGGGCTTATACCTCCCTGGGCCCCTTGCCTTAGGGACTAGGACGTGGGGGAAAATGAGCGTGGTGCTGCTGGATGTGGCATTTCAGATCATCCCAGAAACCACAGGTCAGATATAGTTGTTGAAACGATGCACAACCCTCAGATCATCTCATTGCTGTGAATTTAGAAGGAATACCAAAAGTATGTTGCATTAAAAGCTCAAGTTTAGTGAATATCTTTCTCATAAAAATCTAGGCAGGCTCCTGAGGTTCGTTGTATCTGTACTTCCACTTTCTACTGATGTATCCAAAGAAAACTTTTGAATTTATTGCAGAATAAATATAGCTATTGGGAAGAAAGCATGTTATTGTGTTGGTTAAAGCTTAGTATCCAGTCCATATACCGCAACAACAAAATTCTTTTAAAATTTGCTCTCCACAGAAATTCCAGAGGCAGGTGCAACTAAGACAAGCATGGGACTCTCCTCTAATTAGCAAAGTAATTAGGGATATAGGACTTATGAAAGTCATATAAACTATAAACGTACAAGAACATTAATTAATACTGAACTAATTGAGACATTCCTGAAAGTTACAAATGAGGGCCGTTGAGATACCTAGCAGAGATCAAACTTTCTGTTTAAAAAATAAGGAAATTGTTAAAAAACACGACTTTGGAGAAGACGCGATCACTCTGCCTTTTAATGTGACCCAATTCCAACAATTTTTGTCCACAAAAGCTGTAAGTCGTTAGCACCACCTTCTACAGAAAGAGCAGAAAGAGGCAGGTCTGGCTAGTCTAAAATTGAACAGGGTAGGAAATGCATGAATAAAACTGATAGAAACTTTTTGAGCCGAGTTCCTCAGACTAAGCACCCAGCTCTGTTTGCTCCTCACTCTGCCATGTTATTGTCTTGCATGTAATGAAAATGCCTTGTATTAACATATACAATGCCATGTGTAATTCTTCATGGAAAACCAAACAGGAATAGTTTACGTAAATAATAGTTACGTAAATAATTAGAATTGCAAGGCTCCCCACCATCCTTTCAAAGTACTGTGCCATTTTAACTGTGCCCCTTCTCTCTATATTTACTCACTTTGCCAGAAGAGGTAACGTCATTGAAAGTCAACACTTTGCATCTTCCTAGTATTCAGATGGGAAAAGACAAAAATCAGGATCCCTTGGTTTTGCCTGATGCAATTCAGAAGTTGGCATTACCTCAGATGGTGCTGTGAGAAAGCCAAGGAACATGGCAAAAAAAAAAAAAATATTTCTAGTGGTTTTCTGACACGTGTATTCATGTGAAAATCTTACAGAATTGTGGGCCGACTCCCTGGGGAATATTTGCTCAGTAGCGCCTATCAAGTAGGAACTAAATAAGTGTGAATGTTTTTGAATGCTTGGAGAAACTATGAATGTTTTGTTCAGATGCCATAGCATTAATTACACTTCCTGGCAATACCTGTAGTATTGGTTGGATTCGATGATCTTAAAGATCTTTTCCAAGCTAAATGATGTTATGATTCCATTTGTGAATTTGCAAAACCTTAACAGTGGCCGTTTAGACAAAAAACACCTAAACCAAACCTGTCTGAGGTAGAAAAACTGCATTTTGCACATAACATATGCTGGGGAGAGAGATTGAGCATAAAATATTACTCTCAGGCACTTCATAAATAATCCTTGGTATCTCATATGTTTGCTTGTAATGTACTTACTGCTAATGAGTTTGGTTTCTGAGGACAAAGGAGGAGGTGGATACATGCTAGAAAAAATCCTATGAAATGAAAATGGCTATGTCTGAGTGTAACCCTGATACAGGACCTTGAGAAAGCCGTGTGATGCCATATAGCTCCGACTCTGAAGGCATCAAGCACTCATTGGAGAGTGATCCTATTTCATGGATATAGCACCCAGTCCCTCCCCGTGCACCCTTATGTATGACCAAAGGGAACTTGGAAAAGGTAATGATGACTTTTCCAATGCATTTGTTTTCCTGGGAGAGGATGGAAATACTGCCAGTAAGTCTGGTTCTTGTGTGCCAGTCACATGGAGTGGGGAAATTGCACCCAGCTGGGCACTTGCAGAGACTCTGAGCTGATGTTATTGGGCTGAAACACTACCAGATTTACCTTGCCCACAGTAACATTACAGCAGTGTAAACCATGTGGGAATGTAGCCCGGAATTATTGTTCCATTTTAGAGGTTTAAACTCTGGCTCTTTTTAGTGGGCTTTCCCTGCAAGAAATTTAGCAGATAATTTCAGTCCAAAACCTTGTATTCAAATGTAGATGAGCTAAATGTGTGTGTGTATGCACATGTGGGCAATCAAGGTTATTCACAGCTTATTAAAGGTAATAATTTCTTGCTTTTCAAATTGTAGACTTCATTAAACCCTGGGTGCGGTTTCTATAAGAACTAGGTGACCAACCACACCAATAGTCTCTGTGGACAGCTTTGGAGCACAGTGTAGCTGGAGATGTATTTGCGCAGAATATTCCACCCACATCTGCAAATCAAAAACACATTTGCAAAATCTGAAGTGAGAGTAATTCACTATTTGAAAAACGGGCTAAATCTCTAAGATTATTTATTCATGACTTGAAATTAAATCTGCTGTAGATAGTATTCATTTAACATGGATGAAAATATTGATTTAAATATCAAGAAAAGAAAATCAAGTCAAATAAACTGCTTTACTGCTCTGGAGGAGAGAAAGGTGAAGCTGAATATCATTAAAGTGATTTTCTTTTTAAAGATGTGTTACAGCCTGCACTAGGTGCTCTCTAAGTGTTGTTTGTGGACAACCACTTTATAGGTGGGACAGCAGACCATAGGCTGCAAAGAGAATTGTATCAGAGGGGAACAGCTTGCCCCTGGCATGGGGAGCTTTGGGGCTTCCAGGTTCCAGGCTGACACCCACAGACGGGGCACATGGATAGAAGTGGTTCCACCAGCCACTATCTCCTTATCCGTCAGCAGTTTCTCTAAGGAATATCTATGCTTAAAATTGTTTACAGGCCACCCAGCAAGGTGCTGTGGGTACCCAGTGACCTGTCTGCAGGGCTGTCTGGCACACAGCATGTCTATTACTTCAGTCATGTTTTTAGAAGTGAACTGATTCAGAGGGGCTCTTCTTTTTTGGGTGTTGGGTCTGTCAAAAGACAAGACACCATGAGCAAAAGGTGGCACATGACAACTGCAGTCTTAAATCAGATGACAAGAATTGCTTCAAGCCAGTTGGGGAAATTCTCAACCCCACTACTCTGTTTTACTTCTAGGCACAGATACTTACTGACCCCAAAGGCAGTGCCTGAAATTACAAGTCCGTATTCCCGTGTAACTCTCAAATGTTTCCCATTGTGAGCTTTCCATTCCAGTGAGAATTGTATGACTAAATCCTAAGCAGTTGCATCTCTATCAAAATAGGGTGGGTTTTTTTATATCATTTGAATGTTGCCAGGCTGTCAAAATCTGTGATTAGTGGGACAAACGTATGCCTTGAAAAGAATAAATGTGTTTTTGGAGAAACAGCGTGGTAAGTCAGGCTTCTCTACAGTGTGTTCTACAGCACAATCACTCACTTCATATTTCTGTAGGATTTCCAGGGGTTTAAAACCAAATTTAATTTTAGTTTGGCACCAATGAACTCCAGTACCAGACATCATACAAGCAGTGATCATGAAAACAAATGAAGCTCTATGGTTAAATGGAGATTGAGTAATAAATTTAAGAGACAGAAATTCATACAGGCTGCTACACATATGCGTTTCCTTGGGTAGGTTCCTGAGATACATTAATGGGTGATTGTTAAAATCAGGGAGTCTGGAAACTTCTCTGATCTTCGAAATGAAAACAACAACAAAATCCATCAGAAAACAAAAACCCAAGGTAATTCATACATTGAGGAAGGGAAAGGGATAAGCAGTACATTGTCTGTGAATTTCCAGTGCAAATAGGTCAGCTTTTCTTTCTCTCGCAGCCCTCCCTTCTCCATTTCACTTCTGAGTGACTTGAAAGGCCTGTTTACGACCACTGCATTGATTTCCTTCCCTCTGACTCATTGCAATCTGGCTCCAGTCCTCCTCATTCAAACTAGTTCACTGAGGTCTCAAATGACCTCTTTCTGGCTAACACGGGAATCTCTGTGTCCTCTTTGACCTTCCTGTCTAATCTGATACCCTTGATCACTCTTCTCTTGCTTGGCTTTTGTGGCAGTACCCCCTTGTGGATCTCCACCAACCTTTATTGCTCTTTCAGCATCTTTTAGAGGAGTTCCTTCTCCCTTCTCCGTGGGACTCTCTCAAAGCCACTACAGACTCCTGTTTTCTCACTGCACACTTTTTTTTCCCCTCTTGTTTTCTGCTTTTCTTCCCAGGCTGAATATTTTCACCTCCTTGTCCTGTCCGTTTCTGTTCCATCCTGTGAGTTGAATTGACAGTTTGCTGTATTCGGGATGGTTCCTTGTCACCCAAAGCTAAAAAGCTCAGATGTAATTCTTTAATTTGAACCTGCCACTCTTCCTCCTCTGCCCATCGCTGCTGACAAATTCACCATTCCCCTTCAGCTCTCAAACCCATGGTCAGTTTTGACATTCCCTTGCACGTTCCTGTGCACTTAGATAATAGTGGCAGGCTTACCGCCAGGCCTGCAAGAATTAGGGGAATCTTTCTGCTACAGTCGTAGAAGTTTAGGCAAAACTCTAAATAGCACCATTTTCCCACCATCTTTTAAAAACTCTACCCTGTATTTCCTCTCCAAGATTCATACCCTGGTCACCTATGTGGTGATTTTTTTTCCTTCTTGACAGCTTTTCAAGTATCTGATACTTCTCAAGTGCATCTCTCTGATATTCCCTTATCAGTCCTCCCCTCCAGGGTTGCTCAGGGTTATGTCCTGCCAGCTGACGGACCAGTTGTTCAATCACTGCAGTGCCAGGGACTTGTCAGTTCGAACCAGTTGTGGTAAATTTCTGGTTCTTATCATCTTTTGAAACCTGAGATTACATTTTTTTGTCCTCTCGGAAATGGTGGACTGGACATCCTGTCAGTGTCATCCACAGTTTGGCTTGCCATCACAGAATGCCAGTTGTTGTACTCCCTTTTACACAGAAACTCCCTAAACTCCCTCTTCTCTCATCAGACAAATAGTTTTCAGGGAGGAAATAAGTCTCCAGGCTCTGAGCTCTGCAGTTCAGGTTTTAATCTAGCTGCAGATCTCAACAATCCTTGAATTCAGAGGTGGTTTTAGTGGTCTGGACATCCCTGAAGTGGGTGGTCACGTATTTAAGACAGTGAGTTGTGTCCCAAAGTGGTACAAGTATTTGTTATCCTTTCTATACACAAGTCTATAATTTTGACTAAAATAAATACTGTATGTCAAAATCTTAGCACATCCCAGAGTTAAAAAGTAGACTTTTAAAAAGGTGTCTGGTGGGATTTTTGTCACCAATTTTTGAGAAGATTAAAGACTCTACACTGATTTTACTTTGAACTACCTGGAAAAGACTTCCAAGACAAATGCTCTTCAGAGACTTTTGGCTTGCACTCACAGCACTGGAAGGCAAAGTAAAGAGTCTTCCTTCTAACAGCTGGGTGCAAATATATGACTGGATATTTAAAATATCAGCCCTTAGGATCAAGATGATTACTACCTTTCTGTAACAGAATTCAACCCATGGTGACTTTCCCTCTCGTAGACACAGATTCACTTTTTTGCCTGTGGTTACCCACACCTTAGAAATTTTTGTTTCCAAAAGGTGCTCACTGAATTCCCATGGAGAAATTAATCAGCTGAACTATGATCTCATTTCCCTTGGCATGCCACAGCACCAGACACATCGTGTTTTCACTGCTGCAACCTAATTCCCCAACGTACAGCAGCTGGGAGATGCTGCCAGGAAAAATGTGACAATCATAGCATAATTTATCAAAAGCCAACAATGACATGAGTATTGAAATAGACCACCTAAGTTAACTGATACCATACAGCCCTGTTCTAAAGGAAACTTCTTGTATATGAATCATGTTAGTCTGGTTTTTTTTTGGTCGTAATTTGCTCTAATGTTTGGTAAAGTGTGATAGTTTCCAGAAACATGTATAAATATGCAAGAGGCAAAAGAAAAAGAAATCAATGGATAAAAATGCTCACAAATCCTGTGATGTGTTTTCATAGATTTTTCCCAAGAGACATATTTGTGTTAAAAATTTCAGTGACATCCACCAAAAGACCCAATATATCCTAAGCAGGGCTCTGTTCAAACCAGAAATGATTTATTTTTTTTGTGCCTGAGTTAATAAAAATCAGCAATTAACAATCAGAAAAAAACAATTCAATTTATAAGAGGAAATCCAATAATAATCTCATATATTATACCTATATGAAAAAAATGAAAAAAAAAAAAAAGTAAGAGGCACAAGTTCAAAGATTTTCTAAGGAATCACAAAATCACAGAATGGTTTGGGTTGGAAAGGACCTAAAAGATAAGTTCCCACCCCCCCTGCCATGGGCAGGGACACCTCCCACTGGAACAAGTTGCTCAAAGCCCCATCCAGCCTGGCCTTGAACCCCTCCAGGGATGGGGCATCCACAGCTTCTCTGGGCAACCTGTTCCAGTGTCCCACCACCCTCACAGTAAAGATTTCTTCCAAATGTCCAATCTAAATCTATCCCCCTCCAGCTTAAAACCATTACCTGAAGAGCCCCAACTCTATCAGCCTGTTCTCATACGGTAGGTGCTCCAGCCCTCTGATCATTTTTGTGGCCCTCTTCTGGAGTAATTCCAACAGGTCCATGTCCTTCTTATGTTGGGGGACCCAGAGCTGGATGCAGTACTCCAGCTGGGGTCACACAAGAGTGGAGCAGGAGGGGAGAATCACTTCCCTCGACCAGGATATGTTTGGCTTTCTGGGCTACAAGTGCACATTGCTGGGTCATCTCAAGCTTCTCAGTGATATTGCATATATTTGAGGTTGGATATATGCATTAGTATTTGTAGGACTAGAGCCCTAGTTTCTTAGAAATAAACGCTAGTATAAAAAAAAAAAAAAGAAAGGATCAATCTGCAAATGCATGCAGATCTCTAGATGACAGTAGGAAAAAGCATGTAGTAGGTTTACATCTTCATTTGTAATTATTCTAATTTTTACTTCTTACCTTCAAATTTTCTAGCATATATAAACATAAAGATAGACATTCTCCTAGGAAATTTGGAATGCTATAATATTGACATTGTTGTTCTCAAACACATCCTTCCAGGAGATAAATGCACTGTGGGAGTGCTCTCAGGGCTGCAACACAGAAATTGCTGGGGTTGCTGGGACATTGCTCCCCCCTTTCTTGTCAGCCTGCAAGCTGAGGCTTGTGATGGGCATTTTCCCATCCTCCAGCTTAGTAACCACAATCAATTCACAGAGGGAACAAGTAGGGAAGAGAAAGAGCGAGCATCAGCTGAAAACAGCAGTGGCAATTAGCTGGCATCCCATCCATTGCCTTTTGCACGCTGGAGAAAAGCAGAATGGATTCTGAGGTAAAATAGATAAAATAGCAGCAGGTTGCAATTGCTTCAAAAGGCACTAACACTAGTGAAAAGAAAAAAAATGTATATGTATTAGAGTTACTAACCTTTATGATACAGTCTATTGAACCCATTTCTTTTCAAACCAGTAACCCGATCTATACCTCGAGTGTTCTCCTGGACTTCTCCAGGTTTTGCTTACACAACCACTCCAGTTCTTCCACTACATGTGAACGAAAATTGTTCGTGACAGCATCGTAACTTTCAAGCCTGATTACTTTTAACTAATATAGTCATGCAGAAAACAGTCTGCCTGGCTAAGAACACTAATGTCTGTCTGATCCACCGCATGGCCTCACCTCTCCTGTCTCCACTGGGCTGTCTTTGAATACCACCGTACATGGAAAGCTCCCACGCCAGCCTGCAGAGCCCTGAAGCATGCAGGGTATCCAGAGGCACCCAGAGGATGGGCTGATTCTGAATGGTCTTGACCTTAGCCCTGTGGCCATGATAGCATGTGGGAGTTACCAATTAACAAAGGAGATGAGTGTGAACCGAAAATCTCTTATTTTGCATGTTATCACCCTGGGAAGTAGTAATGCAACACAGCAGCAGCTCCTGGGTAAGAATCTGCAAAGATGAAGATCTTGATCTCTAACTGTCCCTGCTTATGGTTTCTTCATCTCTCTGTCCTCTTCCCATGCATTTTATTAGCTCTTCTCGGCTGCCAGCAGCTTCTGGCAAGGATAAGGAGATGAGGAGACCAGGTTCCCTAGAGAAAGTTCTAAATGGGAACATATAAATAGCTGCCCAGGCCAAGAGATCTCTGGGGTAACAGCAAGTGTCAGGAAGAAGGGGGGACTGGTGAAGAGAGAGGGAGGAGGAAAGGAAAAGCAGTCTGAGGGATGATGTGTTACAACTCTGTCTTCCTCCTGAATCTTCACCTTCCACAGAGAAAAAGGGTAAAGGATTAAGTCTGTATGAGATGTTAAATTGAGAGTTGTTGTAAACACAGAAATAAATAAGAAAAGTGAGAAAACAGTTTTTCTCTACTGAACTTGCAACCTTTGAGCTTCTCTGTAAGTTGCAACTGAATATTAGTTACTGTGGAACAGCCTTGCATAATAATATCCAGCAGGAGCAAAAGCATGATGATAAAATCGCTATTATTATTCATAGAGCTGTCATGAACAGTCTGCTTACTCTACACAATTCACCAAAGAAATACTGGTTTGCCATAGATTGAACTGCGCATTTTAGAACAGCAGAGTGCCATTCAGTGCCCTGCCCTTTCAACCGTGCTGTACGTACACGCATAGCAGGGAACTCTCAAATTATACTGTTTTGAAAGGCAATTGAGAGAGTGAGAGAGACCAGTGGCATCACAATTTTTGCAAGACTGTACTTTTTCCCACACTGAAAAAACATCACTGGATGTGTTTGTGTCCACTGAGCATGCAATCATTGCTCTGGAATCACTTCTTGATATTCAGCCTCATTAGAAGGAGACAGGAATTTCCTGACAAACCATTTTTTTCATCTCAAAAATACAGATTCATTGAAGCCCTTTGCAAGAATGTACCACGTTAGGTGGATCTTTCATTAGAAAAACCCGGCTGCTGCAGCAGACTAACACCCACAACCGCTCCGTGCCCCAACTGGAAGCCTGCTCCGTGAAGATTACTCCTGTTCAGTTCTTGCACAGCTGAAGAAACAGCTAAATGTGATAACATACCCGTGCTAATTCTTCTTCTGTTGCAACAGGGATTACACTGACTCGGTAGTCAGGGAGTCTCTGCACCACCAAAATGAGGATTGGATTTGTGCTGTAAATTATTCTGTGGGTCAGAAACCTGTATAATTGAAGTGATTGACTATACCACTATCTTCACTGGAAGGTGGATGGGCTCAGAGTAAATAAATGACAAATTCATACAAGAGAATTAGGGAAATATCAAGGAAAGTAGGATGGAAATCTTTACGTTGAGCAGTTAGGTTCAATACTAGTAATACACGCAGTCAGAAACATCACCCACAAAAAAAAAATGAAGGTGTTCCCACAGGCTACCCTCTACATGTTAATATTGGAGATCCTAAAGACAACCACCTGTCTGCATAGCTTAAACCAACCAGTAGAGACCAAAGGCCAACCAGTCTGCACCAAGGACCAGAAATTCAAGTGATGCTGGAGAAAGCTGGTGAGTTACTAGCTACATAAAAATATTCCCATCTACTATGAAAGGAATTTGAAAAAAGTGCAACTGCGCAGAAATATTCAGTGAAAAAAAATTAATTTTGCTGGAGACCCCTTTGAGACAAGCATGAGTCACCACCCTCCCATGGTTTGTGCCCCAGTGTACCAAGCCAGGCAGGAACTGGAGTTTGGGGCCAGCAGCACAATTGTTCTTGGAGGAGAAATCAGTAGCGGGACCAGCCCCTTTCTGCAGTGAAAGCTGTTCATTCCCAGGTGGGGTACGTGCACTCCACATTCCCACATGGCCACAGATCTGAAGAGTTAGGGTCCTTTTTTCCTGCGGAGAACAGATGTCGTGAACATTTCTCTCTTTGATTCAGGTTAGGGTCCTTTTTTCCTGCGGAGAACAGCTGTTGTGAACATTTCTCTCTTTGATTCAAACTCTCAGTATTTCTTATTTTATATACAAACCCTCTGCTTTCTCATCTGTACAGCAAAGTTGTGTCCTTTGAACACTCAGGAATTCTCACTTCCATTGTACAAGCATTTTTTTAATATGTAATGCACTTTTTTCTGTGCATTTTAAAGTTAATTATTTTGATAGGCTGTGCTTGTCATTCATAATACCAGCTTCTGTACACTGCTTACCTGTAGCGGAATATGTTTATTATTTCTTTCCCCCACCTAGTTTTAGCATCATTGCAAGACGATTCCAGTGAACATAAATATTTACATGCCCTCAAGATAAGGGTCTCATTACACTAATTAATTTACAGATACAGTGCGAAATGGAGAGTTTTGAAAAGCAAGATGGGAAATATTGTAAGTAAAAAATAATTATATCCACTTTATAGATGAGCACATGCACAGAGGGTAGAGCTACAAAGCTTTTGGTAGCTTCCTACCCATTTAGACTGAAATCCAAACTACCCAGAGCCAGCTGTGCCTGTACTGACTGTAGAAATCAAGTTGGACTGTAAACTACCACACTGCTTCTGTGTTTTTCTCCTTGGAAAACCACATGGTTCACTCCAAACTAGTCAGAACGTGAGTCTGAAACATACGACTGACTGCAGATCCTGGAGTGAGATGTGGAGCTACAATCATGACACTATGGATGTAACTGGAGACCAATTAACTTGCAGACATATTATTCAACTGAAAAACTCAAGGATCTTTTGAGTTTATATTCGAGATACACTTACATGGACTTGGTAATGAATAGATCAGCTTCACTCAGCCTTAATATGCATATAAAAAGCACGGGGTTACTCTCTTATTGTTGATGAACTTAAAAACCATGCAGAATGTGCTAAAATATTGGAAACCTTCTCTCTGATCCTTCATAAAGCATACTTTCTGAATCATATAAATGATACTTCAGAGTAAATACTTGTATTAGAACTCACACAAAGAAAAACATATACTAGTAATTGAAAGTTAGGGCAGTACTAAAAAAAAGAGCCAAGAAAAACAACACACAAACAGTAGATGAGAGACCAGAGAGGAGGCAATATGATAGATACTGATGCGTACGAGTGTTTTCAACCAACAGTTTCTGGGTCTGACAAGGCAACTGTCCTGTAAAGAGTTCAGGTAATGATGATCTATTTCCAAAGTTCTTTTCCAAGGAAGCAGATGTCCTTGAAACATATGAAGAAAGAAATTAAATACAGGGGTGAGCATAAGAAGAAAGCTGGCAGCATAAGGAGCTATATATGCCATACAGTGGGTGTTGACAAAGAAATAGGATATCAGCTGTGCAGTTGTGACAAAAGCTGTGGTGAAGAATATTACTGCCTTGTGCCCACCTGGGAGGAGGATGTTAAGGCACCTCTTGCTGGGCAGCAGGGAGCCAGGGCCTCAGGAGCGGGCGGCGGATGGTGCAACCTGTCTGCCCTCTGCCTGCAGCACAGAAGGTGGTACAGAAGGACAGGAGACCTGCCTGCCTCTGACATTGTTTACAGACAGCAGGAGAAAAGAGAAAGGATCCTCCTGTCATGTCATGCATGAAAAAGGGAGGGTGGATCTTCTTCTCAGGTTTTAAATATTTAGTGGTTAAAGATATATCTCAGGCTGATATTTAAAAGTATTTAAATATATAACTTAGCAACTAAATACCCAGACCACTTTTGTGTCTTCAGTTCTTATCTATAAAATAAAGATGGTGACAATAATGGTTTTTTTTTTGCCATTTTCTCTCTACCTTGACCATGCAGATTACAACACTTTGAAAAGATCCTGCCTTTTATCAGGTGTTTAGAAAGAAAATAATATGATGGATCCCCAGTCTTGTCTAGGAACTACAGACATTGTTGTGACAGAAGAAATAGCAAAGCTAAGGGGAAGGAAAACAGTACATTCAAAAGAGAACAGTTTAATCAGAAATAAGAAAGGTCAGGGGCCTGACTGTAAAAAAAACTTCACTTATTATTATGTAAAAAATTCCCACCTAGAATATTAAAAGAATAAGGAAAGTGAGTGGACACTGTTTCCTATATAAACTACCTTGTCTGATAAAAGGATGGAAAAAAAATGTCAGTTAACACACCTGAAAAATTAAGTAAAATAGAAAAAGACACAAAAAATTGTTGTCCCTCTGCAACCTTTTTAAAGTGAACAATTTACTCGCAGAATTAATGCACAAGAAATAACTTGTGAAAAATGCATATTCAGCAGATTTTATCTTTTATTCACTGTTTGGTCAGTTGAAGGTCTGGAGGCAATAAATTCCACTTGTACAGAATTCAACAGTGATAAATGGTTTGGAAATCACTGAACAGCAGTTGTGCTTGAGGCATTTGAATTTAAATGTTTCAAGTTTACAGCCCTGTCCACAGTCTATTTGTTTTTTTGCTGGAAAGTGGGTGAGGACACCACAAGGATGTTTTCTATGAAAGTAACTGAAAGCTCTTTCCATGAGAATTATGCATCCACCAGTACTGTTATTAATCCTTATTGCATTTTCCTCATTATCATATTTTTCAATTTATAACAACATATAGAAGAAGATGATGTAAGACAACCTGCTAATAAATTTACTACACATCCATCTTCATACAATACCAGTGAAAATGTGGAAGTGCTTTTTTTTTCCGGGATTGATTACAAAACAGGCTTTGTGAATGAGTTTCTTTTTGAAATTATGAAATGCCTTAAATTGAACACATATTTTCAGATTCAGATAGTGTACTCAGAAGTTATATGTAATATATATGTCATAGGAAATAAGTGGCACAGATAATGTAATAAACAATGAAAATGAAACATAAACAATTTGTATATTTACTTGGTAACTGGTAATACATTATAGCATTGCAATTTAGAATTTATAAATTAGCTGCCTGCCACAGCAGCAGTAACAACAAGGGATAAAATGGTAACCAGACTGTTGGCTACTTGTGTTTATCTCCTCTGATTTCTGATGTTGTTGTAGTCAGTTCTTAAAAGAACCTAATTTGTCAGGAATCTGTCTCCTTTTAAAGACTGACTGTTGTGCTCGTTGGGAACCAGTAGGTGGTAACAGGGCAGGCAGTCTGTAAATTAAAAATATGGAAATAAGTGTGTAAGGGGGAAATGGGAGCTGTTCCTAAATCTAGATTGCTTAGTTATATTCTTCCTCCTTTAAGTGTTAGCAGTGCTGGGGTCTGAAAAAATCCTAACAATTTGACAAGGCTATCATTCATTAAAATATCCCATTATATATATATATATATTTAAGCCAAGAACATTCCATTATGTTAAAAATAAGTTAAGGCTGCCAAGCCAAGTACTCAGAAGTTAGGAGACAGAATCACAGAATCATTAAGGCTGGAAAAGCCCTCAGGGATCATCAAGTCCAACCATCAACCCACACCACCTAACTCACTAAACCGTGTCCCTCAGCATCACATCTACACATTTCTTGAACACCTCCAGGCATAACTCCTTGAATGATGAAAATTAATGAAATTTTAATTCTTCCTGTTTGTGCATATGAATTATAATCAGTCTTTAATGTGATTGGAAGAGCTAGTCAGATGTTTCTCAGCTCACTTAATATGGGCTGAGCATTAAGATGTTATGACAAAAGCTATGAAAACGATGATCAGGAAATCATTATTAAATGCAATATTCACTTAGCAACACTGGAGAATTGTGGAACAGCACTTTCACTTTTTTTTGTTTGTTTCACTTTTTATAGTGAAACAAAAATTAAAAATCAAACAAAGATCTCATTTAAGGACTCCTGCAACATTTAAAGAAGTTGAAGAACAAGAGTTGAATCAGGACAAGCAAAGCTGAATGAGGCACTGATTAAGTAAAAAGAAAAAAAAATGAGCAGGGGGCATTATCATAATATAATTAAAGACTACGTCATTATGCTCAGAAAAGCTGTTGGTAAGCCAACCTTATAGATGGCTTTTCTTTCTTTTTAACTGCTTAACATCAGTCTTTTAACATCTTTTTTAACGAACTCTACCCATGCTTCTGGCCATTGTAGTAGGCAGCAGCAGTTCTATAGTGTAGAAAGTTATTTTATTCGCAAAGCCACCGGCAGAGAACAGCGTATTAAAAATGTAATTCACTTACTGAAAAATTATCTTGTTATTTTTCGCCACATCCGATCTCAGAATTAGCTTCTCAGCTCTGAGGCTCATGGAAGTCTAATCTAGCAAGGAACACTTAACACTTGTCATGGCCCCTGCTGAATACCATCTTTGTACCCTTGTGAGTCACTGCCTGGACCCTATTGCCCTAAGTTGTAGAAACAAATTAAAAATTGCTTAACAGGACATTTGGAAATCTCCCATGTCTCGAAGGAATCATGTCATGTTAAAAATCAGTCACGTCAGGACCTTACTTGGTCCCATCTCAGCTCAGTGCCTGGTTCGTAGCCAGAGTAATCCAGTTTCCACGAGCTCTGAGTGCTTGGAAGGGAGCAGTTTGGAGCTGGTTTAAAACTGGAAGAGCACGAAGGCATTTGTATTCTGACTTTACACTCTCTGCACTGGTTGTGCCCTCAGCTGGCCACCATAACGTGAAATGAGCTCAGTGTTATGGCAGATAGTTCTTTACAATTGTGTGGAAGTGTGCAAAACCTACACAACTTCTCAAAACTACAGCTAGACAAATGGAAACAGGCAAAAAGCTTTGGCAAAACCAAAGAAAAAGTTACGAGTGCATCTCGTAACTAGCAGGGGTGTACATCAAAAGAGTATGTGGTAGAAATAAAGCATAGACATGCAACAAAGCAATTGAAAAATAGCTTACGCTTTCACCCTGGGGGGAGGTTTTCCAAGCACAAGAGAAGGGTGCAGGATTCGGGAAGACACTGGGACAACTGTAATCTTTGCATGTTGATTTTGAGGGCTTCGCAGGGAAGTACCAGAGAGGACTAAAATGATCCTGACTTTATTGCTTTATTTTTTTAAAAAAATAACTGAATCAATAGACTTCAACTTATCTGCCACAGACTGCATCTCTTGATGCCTTATGGCCATAAGCACTTGACTGCTCAGAATAACTTTAAAACAACCCCACAATGGTGCCCACCTGCTGTATATCAACGCCAAATATAAGACCATGTGCTGTGAAAATCACTCTTAAGTGGGGTGCAACAGTTTGAAACCAGAGGAAGAAACTCCATTTTCAATCTTTCGCTTGCTTTTTGTGTATTTTGTTTATAATTTCTGCAAAGAATCTGCTTCAGACCTTAACAGCCACAAACTCTCCAGCACATCTAAGCTAACAGCTTTTTTTTTCTCTTATAAAAATAACTATTAAGGTCTTTAATATAATTTAAAAAGAACGTTAGACAGAGTTTTCTCTTGCTAAAGGGAAAGGAGGAAGGGATATCTTTGAGTTGAAATTGTTCTTGCTACTTCATGTTGAGGTAGAAAGTACTAAAATGTTTACAGGGCTTTACAACAGTGACTATGACATTGTACTGAACAGGCTGCCATCACTCTGTTGTTAAAACCTCCCATGTTGTTCCATTCTTTAGTGTTTAGGTGGGTCACATCAGCATTTTTGTCTGTGCAGAGCCATTTGCTCGAACAAACAAATAATAAAAAAAAATAAAGCAAAACCCCTTTCCTTCAGAGTTAAGTGCAGAAGAGAGAACCTGTACAATCCTGCAAGGATTCTGCTGGGATGACTGTTTTCAGAAAATGCTCTGTTTTTGGTGTTCTCTTAATATGCCCCAAGAAGAAGTGTTCCCAGCACTGGGAAACTCTATAATCAAAGAACTTCACCTCTGACAGCTGAGAGCACCGGGAGCTGGGGAGTGCAGGTGGGAGGGACAAGTCACTGCTTGTAATAATATTACAGCAAAGTAGACCTGTAAACTGAAGTGTAAAAATACAATCCCAGATCTACAATTTGAATTTAGTTTAGTCCAAGAGGATTTAACATCAGGATCATTATTTAGTTGCTTTTTGGTTTTGGTTTGTGTTTTTTTTTTGTTTTGTTTTTTTTTTTAAATTTTTTTAAAGGATAAGGTTAATAAAGCTACTGAGGGGCACATTCAATGGGGAAAGGACTGCCTGTTCCTTGAAAAATCAAGCATGCCCCCTGGTTAATATTTTCCTGTAGAAACAGTTTGCCTCACCTGAGAAGAATGATTTAGAAAACACCTGCTGTGAGATGTAATTAGAGCACGAATCTGTGCAACACTGTGAGGCTGCTGAGACCTCACCAGGAGCAGGAGGCATCTAGTTCCTTTGTATGTCTGCAGAGGTTTAGGGTTCAAAAATCTTCCCAATGACTCACATTCTGCAGGCAATTATATGCACTTGGGCAGTAAATTTTTTACCCAAAAAAGTGGCAACCTGATTAACGCACACTGAGTAGGGAGAGAGACATAAATTACTTAAAAACTCTTTTCCGAGTCCTGTATGCTTGAAACAACAACTGCAGCAAGGTCAAAGATGGTCAAACAAAAGTTCCATTGTAAGGGCTTTGTGAAAACTGTATAAACTTTTAAAATTGTTCCTGAGAGACAATAATAATAAAGATTCTCTATTTGGCTACCACAGATGTAAAAATAAGTTATTTAATAGAGAGTTTAATTCACCAATTATTACCCAACCTACACAGTTTCAGTTGTGCAAAGAAAAAAAAAATCTGGGAATTTCACATTAGGTGCATTCCCATTTGATTAAGGTAGGTCTGAAGCCTCATAAGCAGTAAACCTGGACTTTTAGTGAGCAGCAAAGACATCGGTTCCAGAACTGAGTGGTTTTCCTCCAAAACAACATGCTTCCAGCTCATTAAACCCAACCGTAACGTTACCTAGGCTGAGGAAGAAGAGCCAGCCCTTAAGCTTTTGGGGTGTAAATTTGGAGTTATGTTTCATCAATGAGCCTGAAGATGTGATTTGTTGACTCTGTTGACCAGATCCTGAGCTCCAGTTAAGTCCCCAGTATTTGATCCTGGATCCAGTGAAACCAGCGGGAGAGCTGCCACTGCTTCACGTGTGCTCAAGCCTCGAGTACAGAACTGGAGAAGGTTTTTCTGTTTGAGGTGGTGGATTTTTTTTTCTTTTGTTTTGTTCTGTTTTGACACGGTTTAAACAATTTTGAGGGCTGATGAGTAACCTGGCCAGGAATAAGATTTAGAACCATCAGAGCAGTGTAAATAACCTGGACACATTGGGTATCAAAACGTGATTTAACATTGAGCTTGTAAAGGCGTAAGGGAATTTTAGGTTTCAGTTTCTCTAGAAAAGCAGAAAATAGGTCAGTTACCCAGGAGCCTCCTACAAGGCAATGGTTCCTAAATGTTGAAGGAACATTAAATTTGAGGGAATTCTCCAGTTTCCAATGGAGTCCATGAAAAGGGTCCTGTTGGAAGTGGGTTTTGGATCAAGTGGAAATGAGCCATGGTATTTTAAATTCATTTCATTTTAGCAGTAACCTAGGTGCTTACAGCTTTAAATGAGCTATATTCCTCTTCCAAATGCAGAACTTCAGCAAGACTAAAGATAAGGGATAGCTGTGTTATAGAAGAGATAACAACTAAACAAGGTTGTTCTTTTTTTTCTCAGATAAATGATTGACATCATCAGCATCAATTAAAGCTGATCTGAAGGAATAAAATTAATAGGACCTACCTACTGTAGAGCTGCATTTGGTGCTCCACAGTAAAGAGCCACATAAATGTTTACATTTTCTAAATGAGCTATTTAATTTTAATCAGCCATTGAAAAAAAAAAATCAAAAATAAGGACAAGAATCACACACCTACCCAGGTTTGGCACTTCTCCCTGCATGCTCTGGAGCAGCTTTCTCTTTCACACTCCTCTTTCCAGACCAGCTAATTAAATGCAGGTGCAAGCTCAGATGTTTCTCCACATTTTTAACTGTTGTAATGCATTCTAGCTGTCAGGAGTACAGTGAGCCCTTGCTGTTGTAGTTAACCCATGAACAGTCTACAGAGATAATGAACACTTAAGCTGCCAAACTGCAAAATACTCCTAGTGTACTACTAGGAGTATTAGTATTATTAGTACTCCTACAGTTTAGGGACCATGGTTTTCCCTTCCTCACAAGTTGGGATACCTCCTTCCTCTCACTCTTCTTCAGTCTTAGTCTCAACTCCTATTTTGGGAAAAGCTCTCAATCAGGAGCAATCATTTGTGACAACAAAAGGCCAGATCCTCAGCTGCTCTAAGTCAGCACAGCTCCACAGAGGTTATTCTGGAGGCGGTGCAGACACACCAGCTGAAGGGACAGCTTCACCCCGCTCTCCTGCAGAGACCTCGGGCAGGCTCAACATCTGGTGGAAGCACTCTGGTGTCTGAAATAAAACAAGGACTCCACAACCTGCAAGGCTAACATTTTGGTCTCCCCTCTGCCCTGAAATTCCCTCCACATGTGCTGTTTCAGATATGGCAGACTGGAACTGATTTACATGTTGTCTAATCGCTCAACCACTTGCAATCACAGGCACAGGAAATTATTTCTATTTCATTCCTGTCTTCTCTTATCTCTGCCTAACACCTGCTTAAGAAAATATATACTATAGCTTTTTATTCCTTTGCTTTCAGGGTCTTTCACTTCTTTATCTTGTTTATTTTGTTACAAATATTTTTCTATTGGGGTCTTAACTCTTGAAATGAAATCTGATTGTGAGAAAATGTTTCTAAAAGAATGTTATCTCGTCTTTTTGGTTTGAAAAGCAGTGTAAGAAGAAAAAAATGTTTCCTATCAAATGGCTTGTTCACATTTTTAAAATGGTTTTGTCTTCTTTTGTTCTACTCAGCAGGTGAATCAAGAAATTTCCCAGCAAATAATATTGTGGGTTGGCTAAGGAGACACAAACATTGTACAGTTTATTATTAGGTATCCTTACTATAATGCCTAAGATAGCTCCAACTGGTGTGCCATAAACACTCTCACAGCTACACTGGCAGACAGCTGAAATCATCAGAGTACTCTGAGCATGAATCAGTCAATATGGGAAATACTTCCATTTTCTTCTTCCACAGCAGCTATGTGTGTTAGCTAGCGTAGTTTGAATGAAAGAAATACAGCAAATTACAGAACGAAGATCCTGCAGTTTTCCACTTACTTTGTGCATTCAGTAATTCTTCATCCTGATCTACATAAATCTGTCTTGTAATTACAGCTTTCTTTCCGATTAGTCCAATGCAGTTCTGGACATGACTGGGCTTAATGAAACTTCTGTGTTGCAAGGTGAAAGCCTGAGATAGACCCCAAAAAATCAGCCTGCTGTGAGCAGGGAGGTTGGAGAAGATGACTTACGCTGTTCTTCATGACTCTCTGAGTCTCAGCCTTGTATTTCAGACAATGTCCCTGGCTTTTTTTAAATGTTGTATTGCATTTTTAACAGGCACCTCTTTAGCATTTTAACAGGTGACCTGCTAAATCTCCATGTCTGTGGGAAAGGCCCTTTAGAAAAAAGACAAAGAGTAATTAGACTGACCAAATATAGTTTTAAAAGATTTGTAAGATTCAAATTGGAGTGTTTTTGGTCTTTTTTTTTTTTTTGGGGGGGTGGGGTTGGGGTGGGGGAGGATGTGTGTGGTTTGGTTTTTTTTTTAAGTAAAACAGGAAAGCTTTTACCTCACATTTTCTGTTCAGTCTGAAAGAAAAAGTTTCAATTGCCTCTTGGACATAGTAAAGAAACAGAAGCAAGGTGACATGTGGTCCTTAAACAGCCTGAGTGGGTACTTTCCTTGTCCGAAAGACAGGGGATCTACCTTTTTTCTGATGGACTTTGCTGCTTGCAAAAATCTCTCTGCTGGTGCTACAGAGCGTTCTCTAGTGACAGACTTCCATTTAGCATTGAATCATATTATTTCTGAATTATGGGCTAGAGCTCTCCTTGGGGTGTGTTGACCCCTAGACTATACAATCACCCTAATTTGCTCTTTGCCAGTATCCTGCTGGATTTGTTGAATTGTCCTAAGAAAGTCAACCTATGGAATAAAAATTTACCCTCTGGTAATACAGTTTTGTATCCATTCTATTAAGGCAAAGTGTGGGTCAGAAAGTAAATCCCCTCCTGCTTCCTTCTCTTTGTCTTCTATTTTGTCTAGTCTTCCAAACACTTTGAAAGCATCAGAACTGCTCAGAGAATTCAACTCAAATTCAATTCAAATTCAAGACTATTTACTGGGCTAGCACACCATTTTTGTAGTGAATGAAATACTTGCTGAAAAGCTTTCACCAAAGTTTGCCTGTGGTGCATGGTATCTCAGGGTAGTTCTCTGAATATCCTCATGTGTCTTTGTCTGTATATTTTAGTAACTATCAACAAACACTTTTTCCCCAGGGCCTTGACTGTGCTTGTGGCTGAAGAATCATGCACAACTACTCCAAGTCCTCTTCTCTTTGTGGCCCTAACTTCTCCCATTCCTGCAAATATTGCAGCAACTGAGGTGCACCTTGATATAAGGTCCTTCTGCATGATCTGTCAGCTGACCAAAAATTTATGTAGTCATGTTATATATGAACCACCAATCGCCAGATGATGTTCTTTGTTTCACAGTGAAGGTGGTGCCTATCTGACAGAACCATGCATCTTTAGATTCCCTATCTCAGTTCTTAACTGTGCAAGGTAAGATGCGTATAGATGTGTAAATGACATTGGTACTAAAGGGGAAGGAAGCAAGTTAGGTCCAGAAGTGTAGCTGTTGGGAAAAGCTCCTGCTTGTGGTGATTATAAATTTTGTGCTAGCAAAAAACCCTTCTGGATAATTTATAGCCTATGATGGTGAAGAATATCTGAGCTTAAACAGCAAAAGGAAAAGAACCTCTATTTCACACAGCAAGTGTGTGATCCAAAGAATATTGAAGTCAGTGGGGATTTTTCCATTGGCTTCAGCAGGCTTTGTCAATGCTGTAAAAGTGGCTAAAGAGATTTTACTCAAATGTTCCAATATTTACCCTCTGGACTTGAAAGCAGCTGGAAAATTTCAGCCTATAAAGGGGATTAAAAAAATTATGAAAAAATTATCTGTAACTGAAATTGCCACTACCGAACAAATGTAACAAGAGGAGATCTAGGTGCTAGCTCTTTCCAAAAGACTCACTGCAAGCAAATGTGACCATAACCATGACCCAAAAAAACTGTGAAAATCACTCAGGCCTTCCTTGTTTGTGCAAAGATCGGTACAGTGGGTAAGGAAGGGTTAATGATAGCAATCTTCAGAAGTGGCAGAAGTTGACAGTAATTCTGCTGTTTGGATGCTTAGATTTTAGCATATACTTCTACCCCTGGTAGTGCTATGGTCCTTGTAGACTTTACATCAGTGCCCTGATTGGTTTCAACAAATTTGGGATTAGGCCCTGAATTAATTGTTCTTATGTCACATCTTATGTGAAGAAGGCATATTTTTCCTTTGATATAGTAGCTATGACCATAAACATTCCTAATTAGTGTGTAGATTTGAGGTGAGATTTCAATTTACTGTAAGGAACAAATCAGCATTGAAACAGAAAATACTACAGCCACCTTTTGCAGATAGAATAAATACTGCTTGATCTACCTTTCAACAAATATTAGGAAGAGTTAATTAAGACTACAAAAATATTTTCCAACCAGCTACATGATACTCATGGCTGAAGCATGGCCTTTAATTATTCTTTTACCATACACAAGAAAGCTATCAGTTCAGCATAATGTGGTTTATTTTGAAACCACTTATAAAATCATTCTCTGAGTGCTGACAAATTAAAAACCATTTTTCCTTCCTTCCTTCCTTCCTTCCTTCCTTCCTTCCTTCCATTCCTCCCTCCCCTCCTTTCTCCCTTCCTTTCTTCTGTCCTTTCTCTCTTTCTTTCTTTCTGTCTTTTTTTTTTAACCACAGCTTCCAAAATACCTTAAACAAAATTTTCAAAATGTCCCTGTAACATACAAGAAAAAAACCTGTGACGTATCGTATCATTTTTTAATATCACATTGGATTACAAAAAGTAATACAGATACCTCATGTCTTCACCAGCACAAAAAAAAAAAAAAAAAAAAAAGTTCATATGTACATTAATGGGGCTGTTCACAGGATTGGATTGAGGGGGAAAAAACCAGAACAGTAATCCAGAACAGCAAACAAAGCCCCTCCTTTGAGGGAGCGGTGGGAAATGACAACATACTTTCATTTTCCTACCTCTGGGGAAAGACTTTCAAAACAGTTCTGGGCATGATGTCCAAAAACTACATTCAAAGTAAAAGTATATAAACCACTACATTCAAAGAGCATTAAGCATCTGTCTTAAACTCACCAAGGTAAGGAAATTCAGAATTAAGACTGTAACTCCATACTTAACTCACACCTTTGTAGCCAGCCCATATGGAATGACAGATCACCCACTGTTAAGAGACCACTGCATTTCCAGCTTTAATGTTGAATATCTTTGCTCTTTAAGTGCTGAACTCGATCTGGAATGTTAACCTATTTGTTAGTTTTCTTCTTTTTTTTTTTTTTTTTTTTTTTTTTTCAGTAATTTGAATAAAAGCAAAAAAAAAAAAAGTATGAAGGATGTATGTTTTGAAATAGTTTTTCTTTTAGTTTTTGTAGCCTGCATTTTTTTCTAATGAACAAATTTGAAGAAAAACTAATTATGGAAAAAAAACCCCATGTTTTTGTACTATGATCTTATGCCCAGTTTCAGTCCAGAGAAAAATTTTACAGTCATGTGAACCCCTAAAAAGAGAGGTCTATAATGGAAGCATTGACAAACCCTTAAGCACAGCAGGGCAAGTAGGTGTCTCTATAATATTACTCAATAAGAAGCTTGTAATTACAGCTCTCAATAGAAGGGGGGAGTACAGGGGGAATGAAGGATTTTCCTCCATGTGATATTTCTGGCATAATCTGTGCTGAAAATTTTCCAGGGTCTGTTGAGCCATAACCACAGCTCACTTCTCCAGTAACAAAATATTAGTGATACAACTGTTTTTCACTAGACTTCCAGAAAAAAAAAAAACAAACCAATAACTTCTTGTTTCATTACCAAAACTGTATTCTATTGCTTAATCTCCAATTATAGATGAGAAAATTATTTTGAAAATTCTCTGATTTGTGAAAATGGTCCTTCTTTTGTGAGAGGAAAATGTGACATTTCAGCAAAATCGCACTTCTTTCTAAGGAAATGGGTTTTGTGGGCTTTTATTGAATAAGTTCAGAATCTCAGATGTCAAGTCCTTTGAAACTATTCTTTATCAAAATTTAAACAGGTGTAAAAACTTTTCAGTAATTCATTCAGTCAGACTATCCAGCTGCAGCTTCATCTTTAAAACTTTATGGCTACAATCTTCCATCTGTATTCTTTCCACATTGCATTAAAGATCACCCTTGTCTGCTCGGATGTGTCGCTCTTTCTCCAACGTCAAGACAGTGCTCTTGTAGCATCCTCTGGGGGAGAATAATCACCAGAACAGTCCTTCCAAACAACTTTTCAGGATGAAGCCACATGGAAGACACTGTAATTGGGATCTCCTGCAGGACATCTATCTTTAGGATATAAGATGGGGTGGGAGTGGGGGGAAAGGAGAAAAATCACATAGAAATTTCATATACAGAGAGACATGGAAAGACAGGTTAAAATTAGCAGCAGAGTGGAAATGGACAGAAACATAAATTAAGGCGCTCTGGTGAGGTCAAAGACTGTGAAGGAAAAAGGCGTAGGCTTTTGGCAACAGTTTCTGAAGATGAAGGTCCTTTTTTCACTACACACTAATGGCCACTGTACTTGGCCCTTGCTCAGGTCACGTTCCCATTAACCTGACTTCAGGCTGTTCTTTTTCCATATTCTCTTTGATTTACATGACTGTAAGCAAATTGAGATTAGCTCCCCTGAAACCAAGAGAGCTTTATGCCAGCATAAATCTGATGTAGCTGGGAAGGCAGCTCAACTTTGAGGACATTATGACTTGGCTTAAAATGACAGTATCAAGAAAAACCACAAAAATTAAGTCCCTTCTATCAAGCCATGTATGGGAAAGACAAAGAATACCACTTCAGGTCCTGCTCTCCAGACTCACTGTATGTGTCCATTGCTAAACCCCACAGGTACCCCTTTTTCCTCACTGCTGAAACACTTACTTCCCCTCCCCTTCCTCTATGCTGGATGAAAGGCTGGCAGTGGTGTAAAATGCCTTTAATCGAGTCAGACAAAATGCACTTGGCACAGGTGTTGAAGAAGACAACATCTCGATCATCCTTAAGTATCCTTCCAACCCAATCCATTCTGTGACCTTATGAGTCCATGAGTCCATGAGAGGCACAAGAGCAACTGCACAGGGTGAGGCTCTGGGAAGCGTTATGGTTGCCATTAGAGCTGGTAAGGTTTTGCTGGATCAAGTTGTACACTCAGGGGGCCAGGAGTGAGGCTGTCCCTCACTGATGTCCCAGGGTAGACATCAAGCAGAAAGATCAGTTGTCAGGGTGAAGACATACTAGTGCTGATACTTACCATAGATGTAAAGTCTTAGTGGAAATCATTGCAGACATGGTGTAGCCCAACAGTTTTTTGTCATTGGTGAAACCCTTGGAAATCCAATCCACCAAGGGCTGTTTAAACAAATGTCCCCTCTCTGACTCAGAAATCCCTGAACTGCAGGTTGCCTAGATAAGGATTAAAATACAGTTGAAATGTCTACCACCAACACTCGGGTGAAAGAGGGAGAAGCCAGGGCTAACTTCCTTACAGATTTGTGAGTGATCTGTAATCTCTCTGCATGTTTCTGTGATTGACAGAAAGACTGCTCTGACTGGCCTTACCTCAGGAATGATGTTAACTGAGTTTAAAATTTCAGAGGGAGAAGATAAAGCAATACTGAACTAAAGCACCTCATGAAAATAACAACATAAGAAATAAAATTAGGAACTCATAGAACTTTCGAGCATTAACCTTTGCATTTCTGGCAGAGGAAGAAGGGAAGATTATTTAGAATCTCTGCTGACATTTTTGTATAAAAAAACCCCTCTAAACTGTGCTAAATTTAGATGATTCTTGAAATTAGGAAAGTGGAAGCACCCATGGATACCCAGTACCAAAATCCACAGCACTTCCAGCTCCTTAACTGAAAAGTTGTGAATGCCTTAGCAAAACATTTGTATTTCATAAAATACCGGTGGAGAAGTCAAATCAATGAGCAACAGACAATGCAGAGAGGATGAAGTGTAAGAAATTTCACATCTGTAACCAGAAGGAAGTCAGAGAAGAAAAACTACCTTATATGACACTCTTCTTTCTACAGGAAAAACCAGCCCCATGAGTCACCCCAGCAATCCATTGCTTGCCACATTAATTGTTAGAGCAGGAAATGTCACAAGGAAATGTGAAGAGCCAGAAGCAGTAGAGGCATTATTGAAAAAGTTGGAAAGTGAATTGCATTACAAGTTGGACTGCAATAAAGATGAACTCACTGAACTTGGAGAAAAACCTTAAGACTGCTACCTGGTAATGAAAAAAGCTAATTGGAAAAAGATTTAAAGAAATAAGGAACCTCTGGAGGAAAAGAGGGGAAATAAAAAGACAAAATACAGCATAATATGCAACAGAAAAAAAAAGGAAAATATTCCAGGTGAAAGTCAGTTTCTACAGTGTAACTCATGGTATTATTATCATTGTAGTGAGATATTGCATCCTTGATATACCTTTTCCTCTTAGGTGAATATAAAAGGTTTTTAGTCAGCTACCTCAGATGTAGGTATTTTTGTTTTGTGTCTAGATTTAGGGGGTATAAAAGCCATGCTGGGTCTTCAGCACCCTTAAAAATTTATAACCACTGTACTCTAGTCAGATTCTGCAGCCCTAGGATTTCTTTACTCTAATTTCCTTTTTACTCTTTAGTTTCTCTTCATTTTTTGCTGGAAAAAATATCCAGAAAGATGGTTTAAATAACACTGCACTAAGTGTTAGTATTACTCTGTAGGTGTCACACATTACTTTATGGTACAGAAGATCCGAGATCAAATCTTTAGTCTAAATCAGATGACAGACCTGAATCTTATTTTCCCATAACCACACTCTGTGCCCTCACTGTTGGCATGTCTATGGACTTGCTCATTCTCTGTCCCATTTTGACTAGAAGCATCATCCTGGAGAGAAAATTGTTCAAACATTTTTCTGTCAAAGTTATGTCAAAACTAACACAACCTCACAACAAAAAAAAAATTCCTTTCAGCAAAACAAAATGTCCCACAACATATAAAACTTAATTGGAACATCCATTCTTAGACCTATGATAACATTTATAAGACAAATAACGGAAAGATACGTAAGAGGAAACGTTACCAAGGGGAGATGAAACTGCTTGAATTCATAAATTGTTGTGGATAGTCCTATGCAATTAAGTCTGCTGAGTCTAAGTGTGGAGCCCCTTGTGTTCTCAGGAATGGATTTCTTGGTGCTACAACATCAGGTGGCAGCTTCAGCAACACCTCCCTCCTGTGCTAGGAAGGGAGGCAACCACTTTGAATCCTAAATCTCACAAAAAATCGTGTGACTGGAGTTGCTATGTGCCATGAAGGAAATGAGGTTTGGGTCCCAGAGAGGAGAAATTGCTGCACTGATCCTGTGATCTCAGCACCACACTTATACGTCAGAGTGACTCTGACAGAGCAAGTGCTTCCTGGTCCACAATGTTTCTGAAGAAATCCTGTATTTACCTGTGAGAACAGCTCTTGTGCTCTTCATAGTGATATGAAGTCCTCATTAGCTGTGTTGCTATTAATATGTGCTTTTCTGGGAGTATGCATCATTTTTCCTTTGGCTTCATGACCTCTCCCTTCCTCTCTACAGATAGGGTTTTATTTCTCCTACTAATAAATCTCTTTTTGGAGAGGAAAAGTCTTTCATTAAAATTACTGCTGAGGAAGGAAGAACCAACTAGTCAGGAATTAGATATCATGTGGGTTTTATGGGGACATGGTGGACTTCGACTGGGATACTACCAATCTCAGAGCTGGAGAGAACTTCTTTAGGTCTCCAAGCCAAATAGATAGTAACAGCTCTTCCTCCCCCCTGAACTGAACTGTAAAAGGTTCAGGGCTTACCTCTCACTTCTTCTTGGGGTTGTTCTTATAGCAAAACAGTAATGATGTGAAGAAAGTGTAAATTATGGCATGGAGGCCAGACAAGGTAACTCAGGAATGTGAGCCATGGTAATAGCTCTTCAGTCCAGTGGAAGGGTTTTTAATTCTACGTCTAAAGCTCTGGAAATTTGCAGCATGAATTAAAATTTCAGATCAGCGTAACATTAACACGGAACTGTCATTAGACATTAAGTAACAGTTTGACCCAGTGACTTTTACCACTGCTAAAAGATCGTGCTCATTCTGTTTTGCGTTGATTTAAACCAGATAATATTTTGACCTTTTTTGCAACAACTTTAAGAGAATGTTATATATTTGGATGGTGGTGGTGTTTTTTCCTAATTTCTGTTTTGCATCTCTTGTCTATGTGCAAAAGGTTATGCCTAGGGCAAACTTGGATGGGAACAGGTGGTCACTTGTCATCTCTTTGTAACATAGTAGTCATTACATTTAGCCTCAGATTTATAGAAAAAATCCTTTCTAGCCTCTCAATTGCACTGAAAGTGGGCAAATGAGGGTTTGGTAATTAAGCACTTAAAAATGGAGCCTTGTTTGTTTATAGATATTTTGGCTCTTAGGTTTGAAGAAGTGCTAAAGAAAAATTCCAGTTTTTTAATGAGAAGATGACTTTTACAATGGGACAAAAACTGTAACAAATAAATGAGAAACTGAAAAACTGATTCCCAAATGGACTGTTACAAAGTACCTCTAATAAGAGACCTGAGAGAAATGCTTTGGAAAACACTTGTATGCTGTTTGAATTTGAATATGAATAAAGCATCTGCTTCTCAGTGCCTAATTTATGCTGAGTCCTTGCAGCCATGGTAGAAAGACAAGGTGAACAGTCACAGTCACAATTTTCCTGAAAGGAGAACACGGGCAAACTCTTGCAGCCATGGTAGAAAGACAAGGTGAAAAGTCACAGTCACAATTTTCCTAAAAGGAGAACACGGGCAAACCTGCCATTTGGGAACAAAAATGGCAGACTTAAATCATTCCATTAGCTGTCTGTTTCTGCATATTCCCTTGATGTTAGTTACCTGGTATATATCCAGGATCTCTACTAGAGATGTACGGGCTCCCCAGTTCTTTTCTTCATATTTCTACATCCACACCCCACATCAATGTTGCTTGCTGCCCCGTTTATTGCTCCCTATGCTTTGACTTTTGGTCTTCTACTTCCTTCCTCTTCCTACCTCCAAAAGCCCCAAATTAGCTTCAGCCAAAATGGTGGCACTGTGGGGATTAAGTATTAAGTAGGAAGTACACTCTTCCCTGTTGCAGTAGCTATAGAGGGAAAACACAACAAAACAAAACAAAATTGTTCTGAGCCTTTAACCAACAAGAAGTACGATATGGTAAACCAGCCAAGTCACACAACACAAACATTTCCAGCAGAGAAAGATATTTTGGTTGCTGCAGAATTCTAGCTATTTTGCAGCACCCATTATGTTGATCCATGAGTGTTTTCTTTTTAGAAAAACAAGCCAAAGAATATGCTTTAATTTGATGCACAGATTGCATGGCAATGCACTTCCCTTGGCACTCTCCATAGTGCCTGTGATTCTCTTTCCCCCTCTTCTGAAAACACCATTCTGGCAAATGAGATCACCACATAGTTTCTCAGCTGGAACCAGTATCTCCTCAATAGATGATGTTTTCATTGTTGGAGGACACACCTAATGTGTTTCATTTTCCAAAGCAGGGACAGCCTCCTGGAGTGTCCCTGCAATAACCAGCCTTTTTCAGTGGTACTGCCTTTAGAAAAAAATGCTATATGTACCCTGAGGGAGCAATAAAGAGTTGGAAGAAGGGAATGAAGGAAAGAGAGAAAAAAAGGGAGAAAGACAAAGACGTGGTAGAGCCATCACAGACACAGCTGTAAGAAGGTAATGAAAGAGTAAAGAGGCTCCCTGGAAAACATAGTGGATACCGGGATGAGGCACTGTAAAACAGCCTATATAAACCTCTACTGTTTAATTTGTGTTTAAGGTTTTGACTTGGCACACGATTGTGCATGTGTAATAATACTTTTTAGTGGTCACAGTTGTGTATTTAATCCTTTTCTACTGTTCACAGCATTTAATTTGGCATCTTCATTGTTATTTATTAAAAATTCATGGCCTCCAGTCTTGAGTGATTCATTATAATGCCCACCTTCACTTCACTAATTCATTAAACAATTCATTGAAATGCCTGCATTCACCGAACCTTCAGATGTTTTATTTTAGTCTACAAATGTGCACAGTGTTAAAATCCCCATACACAGTGAGCTAACATCCCCACATGAAGCATGATAAAACTTTTATAACATTGTACCTACCCCTTAATACATGTGTTAATCACAATTAAATCTTGTACAGAAAGTTGTGCACTTTGTTCACAAGTGGCCTTTAAACTGTAGAGGAGGAGTGGGATACATTCCTCGTTTTATTCCTACCATTAAATGGAGCAGCTCGGAGTAAACTCTGCACTGGGTCGTCATCCAGACATCTGCGTGCTCCCTTTCTTAATTTCACAAAAGTTGAACAAATCTCAGCAAAGACCTGTTGTAAGAGCTTGGGTTCTCTTAACGGACTCTTCCTTTCCACCTCATATGTCCTTACTTCTTATGCTCTGAAGTCAGTGCATCACCAAAAACCTGTTTGCATCCAACACTACCAAACTGCTCACCAGGGTTTCTTACATGATGCCTCAGAAATGCCAGTGGAGTGGATGGGATGAAATATGAGATACGCACAGCTTGGCCTCCAGCTCTCCGCATTGCTTTGTCTTCAGGTCAGCCTCCCAGAACATGTAATATGCAAAATGCCAGAGGCAGAGGCAAAGTCAAGATGTGCACAGCACAATGGCAGAGCAAGGGGGCTTTGAAGGCTTGATCAGAAAAAGGAAGGCTGATTTCAAAATGTCTCAGTGCTGGGCAGATGCGAATGACTCCAAGTGAAAGAACATTAGCCGTGGGACAGCGTGGCATGCAGAGCACATGGAACTGTCCTTGTGAGTCACTCAGTGGAGGTTTGGAAAAGCTGGACCATGTTCGAATTATAAACATGTGCTCAGAATCGAGATGTCTCCTCCAGATGAGTGCCTGAATAATTTACAGCTGCTCTCTCA
Source organism: Pterocles gutturalis (assembly GCF_000699245.1). Classification (NCBI taxonomy): domain Eukaryota; kingdom Metazoa; phylum Chordata; class Aves; order Pterocliformes; family Pteroclidae; genus Pterocles; species Pterocles gutturalis. The sequence continues at coordinate 90,859 of NW_010125729.1, read as the reverse complement.
GTGAGACTCCCCTGTAATGTCTTCTTATATAAATATTAGTTTTTGCAAACATAGGGATTGCAAACCATCTGGTCAACCCTAAATTTCCTTGCTTAGCAGTGCTGGTAGTGTAGCACCTTTTATGAAGGGCAGTGCCTCTTATGGTAAGAAGCACAGGTGTGAAGGCTTGGCTTTCAATGTCCTTTTCTGCTTCCCTTTTCATTTGTTGTAAAATGTCAAGACATACAGTATGATGACCAAAATGTTTGGGGTAGAAAGTTTGATTTTAAGGAATGCAAAAGAGTACATTTATAGGAGAAACAAAGTAGACAGGATTAAAAGTATCTTTGATCTGAGAAATGATCAGAATAATACACATCTGTGCTGTGTGAATGAACATCTGATTGTATTTCCTTGCTTGGTGGTAAAATAAGAACAGTTCTGAGTTTTGGAGAAAAGAACTTTTCATGTTATCAGATAGACATATGTCACAGAAGTAATTAATATCTTTAGATTCAGACCAGAACAGCAGGAACCAAAGAGTAAAGAACAAAAATTAGTATTTATATATTTTTTAGCAAAACCTGAAAAATTATATTCTTATTTTGCATATTCATATACTATGACTATGTCTGACAACTGGAATAGTAATTCATTTAAGTGGTTAATGTTCATTATTTACATCACTGAACAATATGTGCAGTGATCTATAGTTATTTTTTCATATATGCAAAGTCTATAGCTGTTTAAAGTATTTTTCAATAAATTATTTCTGGTATGGATTTCCATAGAGTATAAAGTCTTCCCAGTTGCAGTTTTTAAAATCCAGCAGCCTCTTAGCACTGGGAGAATGGCGTCATCTTCTGACTTCTCCAAGCTGTGTGGAGCAGCATCCTTTCTGGGAAGCCTGGGGATGAATTATTCCCACTGGGTAGAATTGAGCAATGTTTTTGAATAGTCAGTTCATCAAAAATGCAATTTGGAGGATACTGAAATGATTTGTGACATATCAAGCCATAATTTTAGCCCAAAAAAAAATAAGGGGGGGGGGGGGGGGGGGGTTTTAGGAGAGGTAAAAGAGGAGCTGGAAAAGTTGAAAAATAAACCACGACTTTTAATTTTTAGTTTGATCAACAGTTTAGGAAAAACAGAGTGTAAAAGAAACAAGAGAACAGCTGAAGAGCCTCAAACAATTCATTTCAACCTAATGAAATTTCTTACTCTTGCTCAGCTGATAAACAGAAACTCAGACATTCTTGTACCCTGCTCCCAAGGGGCTGGTAGCAAGGAAGGTCTCAAGGCAGCCTATTCCCTTGCACAGCCAACCATGTGCTGGATAGAAACAGCAGAGCTGTGGTAACACCTTCTAACGTCACCTCCTTCTACCTTCACCTCAGTTGCCTCATTCCCTGAATTTAGCTGAAGGGTAGGATTACACCTATGACTTGTCTTTGCAGGACAAGGACAAACCTTTTTGCATAAACTACAGGGCTCTTACTCCTTTCTTCCCCAAAAGCTCCTCCAGAGCCTGTCAAAACCTGTGCCTTTGAGGCTGGAGGATTAGTGCTACCACCTCTATGGACCTGAACACAGACCATCACACACTGGACATTGTAATCCTACCCTAAAAATACGTTTCTTTACAGAGGCACAAAAAGATGTTGGTGTATTCCACAAAACAACTGAAACAACTTATTGTGCAAACTTGGCTAGGGAGTACAGTTATTTTGGGGAAAATGCATTTTTGAAGATTGGGATTTTTTTCTACATAGTATACTGGTGTCTTCAGCAGCCTGAGACATGTTTGCACCATTGACTGTAGAAACTGTTTTTAATTTTTACTCTGCTTCTTCCTTTGGTGTCTTGAAGCATGCAAATATGCTTACTCACCCAACTCTCTTCTGTGCCAGATTTGAGAGAAACCTGTTCTCACTTCTCCCATCTTTCTATGCACATTGTTGTCTTCTTTATGCTAAAAAGAACGTCACATCTATAACACACCTTCATTTTCATAAGGTGGCCTATTTGCTGCACGGGCAATTTCTTGTTCTGCAGATCAGCAGTGCTTCATAGTTTCACATTTACCTTCCCTCTCAACTGTCTGTGTCAAATGGGATGGTATGGGATGTCCTGGGTTGAGAGTCCTCTCTTTCTGCAAATGTATAATTTAACAAACCATTGCATATATTGCACTTCACAGTAGTATGAAGAATATCCCAGTAGCTGAATTATCTTTTGACAATATTTTGCAAATTAACCAAAACTTACACCCAGCAGAAGACTCATATAAAAAAATACCTTGCTGACGACCATTTGCCATTTGCTTTCACTCCTGTATTGCAGATTATCTTTTATCCTGTATCTGTCTGGAAACTTACTTGTGAACAACAGCTCATTCGGTTGTTTACATAAATATAAAGTTCAAACTCACTTTAGAAAGTAATTGATTTCAAAACTAAGCAGAGCTAATAAGAACTATGAAGGTTTCTATTAAATTATATTTTTACCAACATATCAGATCCTGAATTTGAATGTGAGGTTGCTTGTGTATATATTGCATACTAATTTCCTCCAGACATGCCCTTAGAGGGATAATAAATCTGGTCTTTCAATCCATCCAGAACCTTTACTTTAAGTGCCTGCAATTATTCATCTTGACGGCAGTGGGTATAATCCAAAGCCCAGTGAAGTCAACAGGAGTCTGTTCATCAAGTGTTTGGAATGCGGGCCAAGGATCTGTCTTGATATTTCTTCTAAGGCAATCTATTCACATGATAACCAAGCAAGTCCATCATCATTATTTCGTTCAAGTTCTTTACTGAAACCTAGTTGCTGTTATGAAATCACAATGGTTAGGTTTTTGTTTAAGCAGGTGAGTACAACCTATACAACGTGCCTTTGGAGTGAACTCAAGGTAGCATTTATGTAGACCCAAATTTCACCACAATCTTTTGAGTATTTTGTGAGTGTATGAAATGGACGGCAAGCAGTAGGTGAGAAATAACAACTCTAGCTGCACATCCTGCAGTCTCACAGGCTTTTTCTGCTGTGAAAATTATTGGATTGTATAAAGGATATTTCCATCGCATACGCTGAAGATGTACTGAACGGACAAAGAACACTTATGGAAAATTTTCTTCCTAGCATGTTACTGTAATACAGTGGTTCCCGTAACAGTTTTTCTGGAATCTATATAAAAAGGTTGACTTTGTTTTAATATGGTTGTCATTTGCACAGGAAGTCTTTCTTAGTTGTCAGCTGCTCTGGGCAAAGTGTGTATGGTATTTCACAAAATCCCAAAGTGACATGCTGGATGAATACCGTTGAACTGAGATAGGGCAGTCACCTAAAAACTATGGCAAAGTGTCGCAGGAAGATTTAGTAGGTCACCTGGTCCATCTTCTTATCCCTCCCAGCAGGGAATGTTAGACATCATGCATCCCTATTTTAAGTGCCCAAAGCAGCAGATTTAAACAGCTTCTGCAGCTTCACAATCTTTCATTTCTCAGTTAATTTCATCCTGTTGTGCCTAGTTAATTCTTGTTGTAGCATCCAGCATCTTCTTGCTTCTCTGGCTACTTCTTTGTTTCAGGACATGTACTTGCCAAATTTCAAACTGCAGCTGATATTTATTTAGCAAGAAAAATAATTTTGAGATTATGATCCCTTAGACTATCCACACTCTTGTTCTCTAACAGCTGTATTTTATCACTTGCTCTCATGTTTCTCCTCTCTCTCTGCCCTTTGCCTTGTCCTTTCCCTGCCTCTCAGACTTGCCTGGAGTTTGTGTTGTGTTCAAGCAAAGGAAAGTTCCCCATGACTTGATACCTTCAGATCAGGTATACCTTTATCTGCCTAAAAATGTATGCTATCCAGATACTGTGTTGTATAGTCTGACTTTCAGATTTGATGCAGAAACCGCTGTGTGCAGTTTTGTATTTTATGTTATGAAGGAGGAAAGGCAGAATAATCATGAATGCCCCTTCAGACTATAATGCTTCTGTTCTTCATGCATTTCTAGAGCATCTTACAAAATGAAATGGACTGGGTTTCTCATCTAAACAGCAGAACTTATTAAAAATATTAAAATTAACAAATAAGTACAGTAACCTGAGTTCTAGAAAGCCCTTCAAGCACTTGATGCTGTCACTGCTCATGCTCTCCTAAAACCCCATTGCTTTTCTGAATTGCATGCTGAGCCTTACTCTCTCCACAAGAGTCCAGATGCTTTCATGTAACCATTTTCATTGTCAAATTCTATTTGTTGTAAGGGATCACCAAATAGAAGAGACATTAGCTAGGTTTGAAAATATTTTTCTTTGACATTGTAGGCACTAGGGCTTTCAAACTGAGTTTTCAACAAGGGCTGATCATATCTCAGCTTGCCTGGCTTCCTAACTGCCACCAGGATGTTTTTGTGCCAGTTGGATTTGGGACTTGTTCCATCATAGCTTAGCATGAGAACATTTGGGTTTGTGCTGGAAGATGATGCTTTAAAGTTTTGTGAGGACAGCAGCAGCCGCCTCTACTTCCCTGCCAGGAGACACATGCCCAGCAGGTGCCCAGACCCTGAAACATAACTCAGGGCTAGAGAGTTGTCCAGAAACTTTCTACAGATCAGGGCACATAAGTACTGAATGATTTAGCCATTTCAGTCAGAGGTACTTTCTAGAGGGCCCCTTTCATGTTTACACAGCTTATGTTTCCATTAAATGGTTTCCACATCCTTTTGCTACCTGAAAACACATTCCTTCCTCTCATTTCACAAGTATGCTCTGATAGGCAGTGCATTTTACATATAATGATCTGTCTATAATTGTATCTTCACCCTGTGGTACTACAGATTCAGATTCCTGTCTGGCATCCTGCAGCCCTTTAAGTCCCTGGTTTCCCTACCCAGACACTCAGAGTCACCCTCACTATTGTGGAGGACCATTAGGCTTCACTGGCTTCCATAGCATTTTACAGTAACCCTTAGCTCTGTTCCCCCCAGATCATCTGTATTTCTCTGGACTTTCTCCTTTTTGCTGACTGTATGTTTTGGCAAACCTTTTGTACTTCTCAAGCTTTCTGAAGGTCTTTCTACACATTACTTTCTGCTGTCTCTCTAGTCATTCTGCAGGAATGGTAACTGTTGAGCTGGGTTTACTTTTTACGTGCATTTTCTTTTCCTCTTTTCAATTAATTTTGGAGGGCAAGAGTTATGTACTTTTTTCTGTTTCGACATTGACATGGGTCACATCTTTTCAGCACTGATTCATATGGCATATCCAATCATCATCTTCATGAACTGAGCCTTTGCCTTTTGAAAGATAAAAAAGAAGAAACCATGTAATTCCTCTAGTTAAGGGCGAGTGTCTGTTATAGCTGACTTAAGTGCCATGTTGTACTGCATATTATTGTGCTCTGAGAATATTCTTTATTCAGACAGTCAAAGGGGATGAATCAACAAGGGCAACACTTCGTAAAAGATATAGTGTACAGGAAAACATTTCGGATAGTTGCAGGTAGGTTAAAAATGCAGCATGATATGAACAGAGCAAAAGAGAGTCTGTAGGAGCTAACGTGACTTTGCAGTTACCTAACTAGTCAAATGAAATGAAAATACATTGTGCAGAGTTTAGATACCATTTTGCCATGTGTTCAGCCTGGTGCAGGATGTTTGACACAAAGGTCTCACACGAGAGCACAAACATGACATAGGCTAAGGTGGGATTTTTCTAGAATGCCAGAGCTCTTTCACAGTAGCAGCCAGTGTCTTTGTTTTGACCATGTGATAGCTTGTTCCTGCACCGCATTTTCTATGAGATATTAGGTGTACCCCAAGAGCAGCAGCACAGAGCAGCAATGAGCTGCTCATTACTAGGGTAAGAAGCAGAATTCTAGCACAGCTCCCTCCCCCTTGCTCCTTCTTTCCAGGTTTCTGCCCAAGCTTCTGCCACTCCTGTTTATACAGAGAAGCACCCTTGTTCTCCAAGTAGTTTGGAAAAAAAAAAAAAAAAGTATAGAGAGGAATGTGATTACTGTAAGGATAATTCCACAGGAGTGATAGGGAGAGAACTGACCACCCAGCATGGTAAAAGGCCACTGCCTTTTCTTAGTTAAACAGTATCCTAGGATAACTGGAAGTGTTTCCTGAGTATCTCAAGGGTCTGTAGCATCTTGTCTTTTAGAAGGCTTTTTTTCAGCTGCTTTCCAATTTTCCTTTCCTTTACCTTTGAGTAGAAAATAAAAATATCTTAGAGAGATCTTTGCTTTCCAAGGGGGTTGGAACTGGAACATGTTAGCATGCTTTTTACCCACTCCCAGCATTTTTTTCATTCTTTCCACAAGTCCAGCGCTTTCTCCTTTTTGCAGAATCCTTTGGACCGAAGCTACTCAATGGTAGATGTTTTCATACTTTAAGGCTTAAAAATAGAAGCAGCTTTAATGAATCCAATATGCTCAAAGAGCAAACATTAAATTTTCTGATATCCTTAAGGGAAGTAGAGTAACTTTAGGTCAGTATACCACTCACAAACTGTCACAGCTATTGCTTAGCACAGAGTGCTTCACTTTCTGGTCAGAAAATCCTCATGTAGTTGTGAAGAAATACCTATTAACTTTCAAAGTCACTTTTGAAAGACACTGTTGTTGCCAGTTTATGCCCATGTCCTACTCATGTTAAAAAATAAGTCACATAAGCCACAACAACCATGTCACTGGTTATAATGAACTGCCTGATAGGGTGTTGTTTCTGACAGCTGTCTGAGCCTGAAAATGCAAGGAGAGCACGCTGTTGAGAAAGGGAAACGTGAAAAGGAGACCAGTAGGAACTGCATTTGCTGAATTAGGGGCTTTGGAAATAAGGTGTTGCTGGACATCACTGTGCGCTTGAGAGGCAGAGCTCAGAAGAAGTAAGTGTAACTGAAACTTTTAAGAGCTGGTGTTAAACTAAATCCAGCTGTCTCTGTGGTGAAGTCTATTTTGAAATTAAAGGTCTACAGATTTTCAGTATCACTCGGTTCCAAAAGGGATGTTGATGTAATTAAAATAGTAAAACAAGATGGAAATTTCTTTAAGGCCTACTGTTTAATGAAAAATTTTGCTTGAAGAACAGGACGCATAGAAACGATTGCTGTATTTTCAGTTTAACAGCAAGGTGAGGTTGAGCAAATCCTTCTCAGTGTTATCTGGGATGCTTCCAAAACAACCATAGCAAACTGCATATTGGCCAAACATAGAAATAGATCCTTTCTGGCAGATAACACTGACAATCTGATACTTATTGCTCTTAGAGTTTTGTCCCTGTCCCTTGTTCAGAGGTGTGTTGAGAGCAGTGCACTCTAACATAAATGCTGAAGAAGTTATGGAGCAGAGTGTGCTCTAGTCTGCAATTGTCCTGATGCAGTAGACCTGAGAGAAGTCACTATCTTTTTCATATTTCCTCTAGAAGGTAGCTTTAAAAAGAAGCAAAACCAACAAAAGGGGTTCTTTATTATGTTTGTACAAAGCCCCCAATTCCTTTAATTGACTGCTGTATAGATCAAGGTACAGACAAATAGCATCTGTGGCCAGCCAAGGCTTGGAACCTACACCAATACCTGATTCCTGTATGTACGAGTGTCTCCCATGCATGTGTTGTGTTTATAGGTTTATCCAGTGACTTAGCACTTGGCTAGAAGGGAGCTTACTCAGAAGATATAGTCAGTTGTTCATGCCACAATCAAAATAAGCAAAAACAGTAACTGACATTGACTAGAGAATTACAAAGCCAGGTTTATGTCATTTCCTTAACACAGCAGTGTCTTCTCTGACATTTCTACAATATGTAACCTGAGTAGGTAAGAAAAAGCTCCCGTATTTAGTTTCAAAATTTGGAAAAAGAAAATGTCTGTTTATGCTACACTGAGTCTGTTAATGGGAAAAGCAAAAGATAATAACAATATAATAACTAGACAACCATTTCCTTTATAATTTATGATAAGTACACATTAAAACAAAACTGTCATAATAGTTAATCCTGGATGTATTTTTCCCAATTAATTGTTGTTTATGTGCTACATTCCATATGCATTATTTTTGGAATTTGAAAGGGTATTTATATCAAAACATAACGTTAGAATCCTTCCTTCAGGTGTAAGACACTGTAAATAACTTTCTAAACTAAAACCTCACCTAGTTTGTTGCTGCAAGTTCATTAAACAGTGTGTATTCATCCATGGGAGAACTGGCAAAGGTGTTTTTCATATAAAATATCTTTTGTTTTCCATTTTTCATCTGTATTTGTACCTTTAGTCAGACTAATAAAACTGTGCTTGGCCAGTTGCAAAGGTTCTGCCAACAATTTCTTTGGGGGGTGGACAGTTTTCTTGTAATTGAAAAACCTGTGATGGAACCCCACATCTCTCACCAACAGTGATGTGACACTGGTCTGCAAGCTTGTGAGGGAGAAGATGCTCAGCTCCTTGGTCTGCATTGATACAACTTCAGACCAAGGATCTCTCTGTAATCATGGACACCACTGATCTCTAGAAAAAATTAGCTTGGCAATACGCTAATCAATTGGTAACCAAAGGTTCCATCCAGATGATCATACTCAATAGACAGCTGTTAATGGACCTATTTTCTGTGAATACGTAAAATCTTCTTGTGAGTTCACTTACACTTTCAGCCCTTAACAATCAATGGCAGTGGTTCCTTTAAATTTTATCTTGTTTGGAAAATGCATTTGTTTTATTAGTTTTATATCTGCTGCCTAAAAATTTTGTTGTGTAACCTTCATGCTGGGAGAAATTCTAAATTATTCCTGTTTCCTTTCCTATTCCCCTGCTATGCATAATTTCCTATTATTATGTTTGTCACTGATTTCTTTCCCAAGTGGGAGAACCTGATCCATACTCAACATCATAACCACTTGCTCTACCTTTCTAGTTTTATTGTCTTGCATACTGCACTCAGTAAACAAGATACAAGTACATGCCAGCGTTATACAGTGGAATATCGATGATTTCTCTTTCATATTCCATACCTTTCCTAATAATTTCAGACACTATTTTCCTTATAAGTCCTCCTTTTAATTTCATGGTTTTACTGTTTAATTTTCACGTACTCCAAACTTAATTTAAACATATTTCAAAATGAATATAGTGGTGTCTCTCAACGTTTTCCTTCTTAAAGTTAGGAAATTAAGAGGTCCAAATCAGGAAAGTTTAGGTAAGACAATTCTGCATTTGGGGACTGTACGGAAACCACAAATTGCAATACATGGTTCAGGTCTATGACTGTGTAGAGAACTGTCCCTCTATGGGGGTCTGAAACCAGAAATCCTTCATAGGACCAAATTGTCAATTGTCAAGACCTTGAATGCAGAAGCCCTTTGTTGGAGTTATTGGCTAGGAATGAGTGTTGACCAATACATGACACTGGGAATAAAACAAACTAAGAAAGTATGTGGAGAAAGGAGTGGTTTGTAATGCTACCAGAAGTGAAATACAGCTGGAGCACACTTTTGCAAACAAGGTGTGTTAGTCAAAAAGAAGTAACAGCCAGGAAGTGGCTTTTTTTATGGCAAGCTTAATGTTTTAAGTGCCTTAAGGCAGTAAAAGAAGCCAATTGTAGTACTGAACACAAATGTACTTCATGAATACCTGAAAAAAGAATGACACATTTCGAAGAGCAGGCCAAAGAAGATGAACAACTGAAGAGGTTTTGATGGGTCTGAGATGGAAAGTCAGTCTTTCTGACACTATTAGAGGCTGAATCCCTGCAAAAAAAAAGGTCAGATCATGGCTATGACCTTGGTCAAACCACAAGAGGGATTTCTGGAAACTAAGAATTGTTAATTTCTCATTAAGCAACTCAGAGATACTCAAGAAAATGCAAACCATGATCCAGAGTGACATTTGTGGAGTGCAGATGATGCTCTTGAAACTGAGGAGATTGTACAGAATTCAAAATGTTTCCAGTGAAGGGACCTGTAACAGGAAGGTGGCAGCCTCAAAAAGCTGCACATGGCATATGCATTCTGTAACAAAAAACACTCACCACTGTAACTGATAGTTTTTGGAAGAAGATATAAGAAGTGCAGTGGATTTTATCATGTTGCCAGAGGCTGCAAGTACCAGCAGAATATGAATAGATATCAAGGACAAAGAGGATGACTACAGAGCCATTAGCTCAGAGCTGTTCTTCATTGCAGTAATGGCCAAGGTAACAGCAGAAGATGAATGAACTGTCGGGCTGAAAACAAATGGAACGCTTTTAATTTTAAGTTGGACGCAGGTGCTCAAGCCAGGGTGGTACCCAGAACAGTGATATGAGCTTGCAAAAAAAAAACCCCAACCAACCAACCAACCAAAACAACCAAAAAACAAAAAAACAGAGGCAAAATAATTACAGGTAAATATTGGGTTTACAGCATTGGATGTATATCTGCTAAGGGTCCCAAGTATTGAACTTAAAGAATAATTGGAAAGATACATGAATTACAACAGTGCCTCAGGATGAATACATATCTTTTATTTTGAAGCATGTCCCCCTGTGCTCTCAAAAAAAAAAAGGGTGCAAACATTAGAAAGATGTCTCTGTCCATCACAGGAGGGTTGGACTAGATGATCTTTAAAGGTGTCTCCCAACCCAAACTGTTCTGTGTCTCTATGATTCTATGACAAAGGACGAATGAAGTTGCATTCCATCTGTCTTCCAGAGGTGAGAAATACAGATCTAGATTGGAAAAACCCCGTCACACCACAGCTCCAGTGAAAGTTTCTATCACCATAAGGCAAATACTCAAAGATCTAAATGCACACAATTTTTGGAGATGCCAAATTAAAAAGAAAAAAAAAGAAAGAAAAAAAAGAAATAAAGTATGAAATCCTAATTTTATACATAGATCCACCACCTACAAGATAAAATGAATCCAAAAGCAAAGATACATGCGTAAAGATCTTAGACATATCAAGTTTACAAATGTTATTTATCTTAAAAATAGGATATTTGCATATGCTTCAGATTTCTAGAAATCCTTAAATACATATTTCTATACTATAATATATCAAGTTTATATTTGTATAAATATAAATGTTTATCAAAATAATATTTGTGATATTTATATTGCTTAACATTATTGTTAAATATTTATATTAAAATGTATGTATGCACGTATACATATGGGATTCATCTGTACATATGATGGAAGAGATATATAAATGAACAAAGAAATAAAGAAACTAAAATGTTTAGTATGGAGAAGAAACAGGTTTTGTAAAAAGAAAGGGAGTCAGTAAGATGTAAAAGCTGAAATAATATGATCTCCAAGATCTTAAAACCAGGCTCCCCAATTCTTTTCAACTAGATCCTAAGTCAGCATTCTCAGAGAGGTTTCCTGTTATTACAGCTCCAAGAGAAGAAAAGGGGACAGAAAGGATACCAGATCTAAAACTGCAAGTGACGTAGGAAAACAGTAGTTCTCCAGACCCGCCAGCTACATATACTAAGGTATCACTAAAGTGTCTAACGGCATAAATGGATCTTAGTCTGCGATAACACCCATCTGCAAGTACTTTGTACTTCCTTTATATACTTTCTAGTTATAATTATACTTTATGACCAGCAGGTCAAGGGAGGTGATTCTCCCCCTGTATTCTGCTCTCCTGAAACTTCACCTGGAGTACTGCATCCAGCTCTGGAGTCCTCAGCACAGGAAGGACATGGACCTGTTGGAGCAGGTCCAGAGGAGGCCACAAAGATGGTCAGAGGGCTGGAGCACCTCCCATGTGAGGACAGGCTGAGAGAGTTGGGGTTGTTCAGCCTGGAGAGGAGAAGGCTCCAGAGAGACCTTAGAGCAGCTTCCAGTGCTTATGACAATGGTCATATAAGGACGTGCAAGTCCCTCCATTTAGTCAGTTAATGAGCAAGTGCTGTACATCCCTTGTTAGAGGCTGAAAAATAAATTATGTTGACAGAGGATTATTTCCCTGCATTTGTTCCTTGGGTACTGTGATTATTTTAGGTAGTGCTAATATGCAGGACTATAAATCAAATTTGTAGACAAATTAATTACCAACAATTTAATCTTTAGAATTAGCTATATGAAGACTACCTCACAAAGATAACCTTTTTTTTGTTTATTGTATTTGGCAGACTAGTTGCTTTATAAAATCACAAGCTGGATAAACACGTAGAAATTTGGACTGAATTTGTGAAAGATAATTAATAATTTCAGATGTATACCTCTCACTGTGAAGTTAACTAGATTTACACAACTGAGTGGATTGAAAGCCACACTCTGGGGCATATAAAAATTCAATGTTCATTATTCAAATTATATTAATATATCTGGATGTCTATCAAATTCCAGAAAATGAGACAGAAAATATATATTTAAGTGTAGAGATTTTGTGTACATATCAAAAAAAGTTATACGTAATCTTAAGCATGGGATATTTACATACATTTAAGATTTCTCCATACATATTTTACAATTAATATTAAATAAATTATATTAAAATATTTTAAAGGTACCAGCAGCCGCTGAGGATATGCAGGGTTTTTTTTTTAAACGGCAGCGAAAAATGAAGCACACAGAGAAAGAAAGAAAAAAAAAAAACCAGAGAGAAACGGCAGCAATAAACAGAAGCTTCACAGTAGAACAGATTCAGTCAGTGGTCGCAAGTATAATATTGTTTTCTTTATCATAATAAGCTTTGTTTCATGTTATGACAATACAACGACTCTTCATCATTGCCCTAAGCCACAGCACATGTTCTTTCCCAGAATCTCGTAAGCAAGTTTTCTCATTAGTCTTTTTTAAAGCATATACGAGGAGTTTTCAAGTCAAGGATAATAAAAACGATAAAATTTCTTCACATGAAATGAAAATGTGAGCAAGAAAGAAGACACCCTTTTCTGCCTATAACTCTGGAGACGGCTTATTTGTTACAAGATTTATGCATTGGTATTGAAGTGTACTTGGTCCAGTCAGTGCTATAAATCATTCCCAGATGATTTTTAAGTGCATTTTTAAACACCCAAGAGTAAGGTTTTCCAGCTCTAAGAGGTGTCGGTTCTGCAGCACACACTGACTGAGAAAGGGTCACTTCAACAAAGTCACAATCAAATGCTGCGGGTTCCAGTTCAAACGGACTAATTAACACAGGCTGAGTCCTCACCAGTTCTGTGAAGTAGGAGTAAACAAAATTTATTGCAGCAGGTTTGTGTGAAGGTGGAAAGATAAACTCCTCTGACCTTAACGAAGAGCAGTTCTTGGATCTGTCTGTGGGATTTTGTCCTCTGCTGTTGCAAGGGTCCATGAGGCTGTGGCACCCAGGACCCAGCACTCGGCTGCTGTTTTCCTTGTCCGGTAGCAGAACAAGGCACATTTACTGCTTTTTAGACCCTCTGTCTGGATTTTTCCCTTTGGAAATTTTGCAAACAAGTTCTTAAGTAAGATGCTTACAAGGACTGAGCCACACTTGCCAACTGTCAGGGCAGAAGCTGCCTTCAGCTATGTAATAGTCATCTTTGCACTGGTATATTTTTTTCATTTTTCCAAGTCTCTGAGAAAGCAGTGGAAAGGCTTCATCACAAGCTATTACTTTTACTGGACTTCTAATATTTCAAGGTGCTTTAAAAACACAGAGACAATTCTGAGGAGCAGGTGTAGGTAAGTTAGGGCAGATTCACTGGGGTGGCGGGGAGTCCTGTGAGCATCCTTGAGCATCACTTGCTGGAGCAAAGCCTGTCCTACAGCAGAGCCATTCTGTCACCATCAGAGCATGCCTCGTGCCTTCCTGGATGTAGGGCATCCCAACAGCAGCCTTTAAACAGCAACAGGCTCAACTACCAGGGACATTTTTGACTATGCAGTGTGAGGGAACTGCTATTGGTATCATTATTTATAAAAAAGGTAGCAGGTAATCCAGGAGAAATTGGGAAAGGGACAAAAGTGATTCAAAATTTTGGTTTGTTTAGTGTCCCATCCTACCTCTAACAACCCATGAAACCAGGGTGTGATTGCCTTTTGGCATATGAAGGTGGGTTTTCCAATGAAAGGGTAAAATAAAGAATGAGACATTAAATGTGCAAACTGTTGTCACAGTTCCGTCTTTTTGCACATTTTTTCAAAGCCACTTGATAGTGATACTGAAAAAATTATTGAAGTGAGTAATCAGAATATGATTGCAGACCCATATTACATTGTTTTATTCAGCTCTTAATATAAAATGTTCAGAAGATAAAATATCTGCATATTAAAATATTTGTGAAACTGGACAACATTTTAAAAAATTACTTCAGGAATAGAAGTAAAAACTCTAACAGACTATCTAACTACACTGTTTTCATGAGAAAAAAATTAAAATTAATCTTTGAATTAGATGTTTAAATGGAAGTGCTTATTTTATAATGTTTTATAGCACAGCAGGAAAACACCAGCAGTGAAACACTGACACTTCAAACATTTACATTAGTTTGTTTTCTTTTTTGTTTCATTTTTATATACTGGCAACAAGATAACTAGTTTTCACAAATTTCTGTTTTGACCATTAAAGTTGAAGGGGCAATTAGGAGACAAGTTCATCTTGTAATGATGGGTTTTCTCTTAGCCTTTTTCATATTCTGTTTGCTATTGGTAAGACAGTAGACAAGCAGTCAAACCACTGATCAAAACCAGGGTTGTCAGTCTTGGTGTGTACCCAGATAGATAGTTCGTATGACCACATCTTAAAGACCAAACTTCCATACACAGTTGTGCTGCCACAGTTGCCAAGACATAGCTATACTACTATGATCTATTAACTTTGCTAAAGGTACTGAAGGAACAAACACCTCTCCCTGAAATGCTTTAGAGACAGGGCAAGGGAAATAAATAGTAAAAAAAAAAAAAAAAAAAAAAAAAAAGAGTAAAAGACAGAAACCTAGTGTAAAACATTGATAGCAAAAAAGCACTGCCATCAAAACATAAAAAACAAGTGAACAATGCAGACTTTATCAAAGATCTTTTTAAAACTTCTCAGGTAAGAGATGAGATCAAATAACAGACTCAAACCACTGCCAAGGAATAGTCTTTGATTGACTTCCACAAGACTTCCAGACAGTGTGAAAGTAAGGGATAACTAGATTACAAAATCATTCTTCATTTCCCAGAATAAGAATCTTCTGGGGTATGAGCTCAGGCATAATGTGCTTTCCTGAACTAAATCAACAGATCGCTTTTCCAATATAAATGGAGGAATGCGGCACATTGACTGTGGTAGAGACACTCTATGTGCAGTGCACAAATTCTGCAGCTTGCTTTGGACTGTGCACTGTTGTTTTCCTTAGTTTTTCCAAACTTCAAGAGCACAGACTCTATGGGCTCCCTCCACCTTACACTACTACTGGTCTAAGGAAGATATTCCTTCCTTCCAACAGCTAGAAGTTTCTTATTAATTTAAATGTTCCCTTCAGCCTTCTATGTTATCTGGGTTTGTAATTCATTGCTCAGAGACTACTGATAGTTGAAATCAACAGATAGACAGCTTTTGTGTGAATTCCAAAAAGACCTTCAGCCTACTGGAGCCAGGATAGGAACTGCAGAAGTCTATTCAAGATAATAAATGTCAGCACACATTTCCTCTCCTTGACATCCTCAATTTAATTTGAAATTATCACACACTTCCAAGAAGTAAAGAATATTCCCAGGTGACTTCTTTGACAAAGCACATGCTTTCCTGCCTCAGTGGATTCTTTCTTTGCTGACTGATCCTCCATTTGAGTCTCAGGTAGAGAAAAGTATGTTCTTGCTGTTCTGACTCACCCAAGCTTCTCACATCTCTGAAAGATCCCCCTAATTCCTAGAGTATCTTATATACAGTGTTTCTTAAACCCAGCATTAGTACCTGGTTTCTTTATTTACAATTTCTCAGTTTTCTTCTAACATCTTTCTAGCCTTGTGTAATGCAAGTGAACTGGCTATCTGTTTGGTATAGCCAAGGGACAAGGTATTCAAGGTAATTGCATCTCAGTGGCAGCCACCAAAGTGTTTTCCCTTTGTCCTTGGCTGGGGAGACAAGTAACACAAAATATTGCTGACCCTATGTGCACTGAGACAACCAAAGGTGCTGCAATTGTACTAGAGCTAATAAATTGTGCATGCATAAAAATGTGGGAAATCTATTTCTTGGCAACTTAAATGCAGTTCTTTCATACTAGCATAAAACTGGTGAAGATCCAAAGGCGACTGCTATTGGACTCACCCTCTTCCTCAGTCCTCTCATCGCAGCAGGCTGTCAAGTTGATCAGGCCTGATTTCCCCTTTGTAAATCCATACTGACCGCTCCCAGGCACCTTGTCCTTAATATGTGTCAAAATGCTTTTCTGAACTTCTTTTGCTCTTTCACCTTCCACAGACCCAGGTGAGGCTGACTGGCCTGTAGTTCCCTAGATCCTCCTTCTTTCCCTTTTTGAAGATAGGAGTGCCACTTGCTTTTGTCCAGTCCTAGGGAACCTCTCCTGACTAGGATCTTTCTAAGATAATCAAGTGTGGCCTTGCCTTGACATCCACCAACAATGTTTGTATCACTTCAGATCTCATGGTCTTGTGTATGTACAATTTGTTTAAGCGTTCCTTAATCTGATCCTCCTCCAAGGGTAAGTCTTCCTTACTCCAGACGTTTCTCCGCTGGTCTCAGAGAACTGTAATTCCTGAAGGCAATCCTTACCAGTAAAGATTAAGGCTTTCCAAAACCCACCCCTGCACACTACAGTGTCTGTATATTCCTCTTAGGTTACCTGCTTCCACCTCTTATGTGGTTGTTTTTCGTGTCTGAGTTTAGTCAGGAGCTCTGTGCTCATTCATTCCAGGCCTCGTGCTACCTTTGATTTCTGCTCATCAGGATGGACCATTCTTGAGCTTAAAGGAGGTGATTCTTGGCAAACAATCAGCTCACCTGGAGCCCTCATTCCTCCAGGACTGTCACCCATGAGATTCTTCCAAGCAGGTACGTGAACAGGTTAAGTCTTGTTCTGCTATGGTTGTTTTGCTGTTTGCCTTGATCCCTTCTCTCACGATACTGATCTCCACCATTGCATGGTAACTGCAGAGTGGCCCCCAATCTTCACATCCCCAATGTGATTCTTCCTTGTTTGTGTTAGGTCCAGCAGAGCACCTCCCCTCACTTGATCATCTGTGTTAAGATGCTGTTATCCGTGCCCTCCAGAAACCTAATGGCAGATCCTGAGGTGGTTGAAGTCCCCCCTGAAGACCAAGGCCTGTGAGCATGAAACTTCTTCCAGTTGTCTAAAGAAAGTTTCTTCTAGTTCTCCCTGATTAGGCTGTCTGCAGAAGAAACCCAGAACAATGTCACCCATGCTGTCTTTTAGTTTCTACCTACCAACCCTCAGCAGGCTCACCATCTGTTCCTAGGATATCCCAGGCATTTCTGGAGCTCCAGGCAGTCCTGCTGCTCTCTCCTGCAAAGGGCAACTCTCCCCCCTTGCCTTCCCAGCCTGTCCTTCCTAATTCTCTTTGATCACTGACACCAGCCAACGTCCCCAGTCTGCTAGATAATGAGATCACTTAGACTGCTTACTCTGCTAGGAAAAGGCCAGGTGTAATATACAATGACATGATTTGAACACTGATGAGCCTATCTTTGGGGAAAATGGTTCATTTTTTACTGTTGTAGAAATCTTCTTATTGCTACGAGGGAGCAATTCCAGAGACTTTAAAGAACTAGGTTTAGTATTACATCAGGATTCAGATAATGTAGGATTCAGATGCATTAAAAAGACAAGCAAACAGCTAAACATATCTGAATGAGGCAGCCCATATTACTCGAGTAAAAGAGTGTAACAGTGTAAGTTAATCCCAAATCAATATTTCTTCATCATTGAATTCATTGCTAAGTTAAGATATATGGCTGGAATTTAAACAAGGACCTTCAAAATCTTATCAGTAGTAGCAGAAGATGTTCTTGGCAAATGTAATGCTAATTCTACACAGAAACCTGTTTAACTGCTCTTTACAATGGCAATGATTAGGATATAAGCCTTTTCCAAATAAAAGCAACTTCCAAAATCAGATTTTTGGCCACGATTCCTGCCATGGGTTTAGGAGATTTAGATTTTGGATTTTGTTCCTTTCTCTGCCATTAACTTTGTTTGCAACATTGAGTAAATGACTTGATTTCTCTTTCACTGTAATGAAAAGTTGTCATTCTTCCTCTGTTTTAGTCACAGGTTATACACAGTAGGGACAATCTGTCATCAGGCGAACATACTCTGTGCAGACCGGTGTGGTCGTGATCAGATCAGAGGGCCCTCTGTCTGCAGAAATGCATCTGAAATTTCATTCGCTCATCAAAATTTTGAATCTCTATGGGGACATCTAAACAATTTTTTTTCAAGTTGGCTAATGTAAAAATCTGTGATTAAATGGTGATTTGGAAAAACATAATTAGTATTCCCTATAATAATCTGATAAAACATCCTAATGAGTCATTATATGTGTCTTTTTCTATTATTTAAATGATTTGGAACTATCAGGCTATAGCAGGCTTTGTTCATCCTTCTTTCAGTGCAGAAGCGCTCACCACCGGCAACTGAATAACGTTTATCAGTTGCCTGATCCATAAGGATAAACCCTAGGTTTCTACAAAATCGCATTCTACAATTTATGCTGCCATGTATTAGAACTAGACTAGAATTACCTTCACTGGGAGACCTACTAGCAGTAGATGATTCTAAGTAAAAAAGGACAAAAAATTAAAACTTTTCCAAAATGATGGTCCATTTCTGACTTCTTCTCCAGCCAGTGTAAAGAGGGATGCCAAGAGTAAAGTTTTTTTAGGGTTTGTCTACACAAGATCTCTAAGGAAGGTTAATCTGAATTAAGTAACACATATTCAGATTCAAAATGTGTCTGCACAGAGCTCTAAAGGGTTGTAACTAATTGGCTTTAAATTCAAAGAAAATTAATCCAAATTAACTAAAGATACTAAGTTAATTTGCATGTAAAAAAGTCCTTAGGTAAACTGCAGTGCCAAGCCCCAGAAGGTCACTTCCAAATGGGCAATCAGAACACACAAACAGAAGAGCCAAAGACCAAAAGAGTTTCCAGCATACAAACAACCAGTATGATAAGCCCAACGTAGGCTCTGTATCAGAGGAAAGTCCTCCATGCAAAATTTCCCTTGGGAGAAACTGGATTCGAGCAGAGTTCAGCAGGAAGAAAAGGCCCTTTTCCAAGTCCATGATTATTCTGCATCAGATCTGGAAAGAGCCTAGGGGATTAAGAGGCCATTTCCATTCAGATACACAGATGTGTTAATTAACATTTTAGATCGTTAAAGCCTTCAAACTTTAAAGTCCAACATTCAGATCTGATAAATTCATCTGCTTTCTAGCTCTAGGAACTCCAAAACACCACAGGCACCTAACTGGCCTTTTTTTCTCCAAAGTTCTGTTAGTTCTGGGAATCCTTGGAAACTCCTTATTCTTGCTAGTGCTGAGTGGCTCCATCACTCCTTCATTTATATACTCTGCTCAGATTGACAGTTTAGGGGTTTTTTGACCTGCGTTGCCTTCAATGGTCCAAGCCAGGACACATTCTGAGAGGATGCCTTAAGGAGAAAGTCAACACAAAACATATCATGGTGGGTTATAATTCCCTTTTCATCAGCATTCATGGAAGACCATTCTCTCAAAAGTTAAAGGTTCTGTTCCACCCTTTCTCATATTAATTTAAGAAAAAACATAGTAATAATTTAAGATGAAACATGTCAGTATTAATCCCCCTCATTCTGATCAATACTGGTAATATTGGTCAATATGACTCAGCTTCCAGGCTAAGAGGGTCCATGCTGCCACTCCCTCTCTTTCTCTCCTCCTCCTTTCTCCTGGCTGAATAAGTAATTAACTACACCAGGTAAACTGTGACAGCTTTAACATGAGGGGCTGGAAGCATTCCCAGCTTACTCCCTATTCCTTGAGGCTTAAGTCTTCCTATACCTTGCGATGAGAGAGCTGGAAACGAACCTGCATGTCCCGCAAGAGCTCTGTGGGTCAGCCCACTGGTGACAAGTGAGACAGGAGAGAGAGGAACCCCGCAGCTTGCTTCAGTGTCTTGGCACAGGCACCCGGCTGCAGCAGAGGTTCAGGGCTGTGAATCCCGAACTGGGTGACTCCTGAGGAGGAACACAGTGTAAGAGAGTGGTCTGCTCCTTTGCATCTGCTATGGGCCTCTCTGCTCACACTTTTACCCAGGGGACCGCTTTAGGCAAATAACTCTTCTGCACTGCACAGGTACTGGGAGCATTTTGCCAGATGCCAAAGCACTTGAGAGCTTAGTGCCTAAGGGTTAAGTCCTGCAATGCTTATCACAAATCCTTACTCCTGGATGGCATAAGATGGGCCTAAAGCCCTTCCTCTTTTGAGCTATGTTTCTGTCCGAGCCAGCCACAGATTGGCAGGCAAACTGGCAGGCAGAGCAGGTCCCAGGGATGGGCAGGCACTCCTCTAGAAGGAGAGGCTGCCTAATCATGTGTGAAATGGCTACATCCTGTCACCCTGCTCATTAACCCCTGTTACTGATGTGCTGACACGGAACCAATGATTCCCAGAAAATCACCAACCGCCTAGTGCACCATAAGCTAACCAGGCTCATCCTTCAGCCTTTTGCAGGTCAGTTCAGGTGGGTATTTTAATTTTCTCTTGCGATCTGTTTCTCTACTCTTATTCAAGGCAGGGAATAAGGCAATCTGCAGGGTGCCCCACGACAGGCTTTCTGCACATTTTGCAGAAGCGATAATGCTAGCCTATCATTTGCTGCTGCCTTTTGTACTGATGCCTGGCTCCCTTGGATTATTTTGGTTCACGCAACTAATTATCTACAAATACGTACACCAACAGAATGACATGCTGGAGGTGATTCAGAACGAGGACTCTGATATGTTCACTGTATCAGGACTTGCTCCTTTTGGAACAACATGGATTATATCTGCTTGTCAATGGAACAAAAGCAGGAAAAAATGCAATAGAGAATCAAAATATTTTTTCCTTCATTTTCCATTTTGAATAGTCAAGATAATATCATTAAGGATGGAGGGGAGGAAAGGGGGAAAGGAAGGGATGGAGAACAGCGCTTTTTTTCTGTTTTCCTTCCTTGATCTTTCATCCTCCATAATAGGATTAAAACCTGATCTGTTCTGTAAAGAAGAACCAATCACTTGTGGAAAGCATGTGCCAGGCTTGTCTAGCATGACAGCAGGTTTTTCACTATTTTCAGCACCTGTGCGAAGATATGAATGATTCATGGTTTAAATGATTCACTATAAAAATAAGGTACAGTCTGTCAACTTATTTTGTGATGAGCTGATATTACTGCAGAGTTGGTTTTATGAATTGGCCATGCATTGATAACTCAGTTTGAAAAGAAAAATTCACCCACTGCAGCATTTCAGAAATACAGTCAGTTACTAACTCTGACTTTACTGAATCAGAGATTTGCATCAATTTCTTATTTTCCCCTCAAAGCCACGCATTTATTTCCACACAGAAGTCCCATGCATTATGTGTCTGTGTAAAGAAACAGTTAATTTCTAACATCACCAGCTATTTTTAGCTTTAAATATGTTATGTGAACTTTCCAAATATTCCTTTACCTCATTCCATTGCTTCGGGCTACACAGATGGACCCATTCAGAACTCAAGAAGCAACAGCTTGTATCAATCACTTTCTTTCTGCCTCTCCTTATGGGCTTGCTTGAACTCAGTATTATTTTGTCCTTCTCATGCCTTTTTTACATGTGACGTGCAGCTCAGTCATAAATGTACTGGTGACTTCCTACATGGCATTCACTGTATTTTGGTAGTTTACAAAAAAAAAAAAAAAAAGTAAACATAAACAACCTGAATGAAATAATGTTCAGGCTGTAAAACATTCCTGAGAAATTAGAAAGGCTGGTAAAGATTATTGCAGAAAGACTTGAGTATTAATTTCTGAGGGGCAAGAAATGAATAAGTTTAATCCTCTAAGTTTGTCTTGAAAACTTCAGAGGTAAACACCTCAGTTCTATGAATATATATATATACAGTGCATACATACAGTGCAAGAAGTTCCAGTAAAATCACTGGAGCTATTCAATACATTAACATTTGCAATCCTGGGGCCAAGGCAAGCCTATGATCAGAAAATACATAGACAAGGACGATAACTTGTGACAGGGGAACCAAGGTGGCCAAATGTCAAATGCCAGGTCAAAAATAAGAAAGCACTTAGCAATATCTAAGAGAGTTTCTAATAAAATCTGACTTGCTGTGTAGTCTTTCTTTTTAAAGATTAATTCCTTGAAATAATTGTTGTCTTGTAAAAAATGGAAGAGCTGCTGGAACACAATAAGCATTGCAATAGCAAAACTGCTATGGTCCATGCCTTTTTCGGGGTGAAATAAACACAGATAGATGTACGTAGGATCAAGAAGCCCAGCTGTCACAACAGAACATTTTTTTTAGCTCGACTGATTGTTGGACAAAAGAGTTGATTTCTATATTCCTTGGAAATCAATAGGTGCTTTTTTAACCGATGTCATTAAAGCTGAGATTTCACACCACGTGTAAAAAGTGTTAGATAATGTGTCTCCCAAAAGTGAAACCCTGTGATTTTGGTTTAAGTATGGTGGCTGTCTCATGGACCCAAAACAAGGCAAAACACCTTAAAAAGTAGTGAATCAAACTGAAGAGACTTACAGAGGAATGATTCAGAGCCTAGTCTTGGCGACAGTTTTTTAAAACTACTTAATTAATGGTATAAAACAAAAATTGTTGAAAACGCTTGCAAATACACATTAGAGAACAGTTTTCCGTTGACAGGGAACTCAGTAGAATGAGTTTACATGACTTTTCCATGTCCAACTTCTAAGGGTCATGTACAATTGTTCTCTGCATTGCACAATGATAATTTCCTATAAACTTGGACTGTATTAAAAGCCACAAGCAATGAAGACAGATTGTTATGCAGTACTGCAGGATCCCCTAAAAATCACCAGAACATGAAGTAATGTAATTGAAAACCTCTGTCCTAAAAGACTGCATTGCATGATAAGTGGGCCCTGCTAGTTTTTAGCTTGAGACAAAATTTTAGGTTCGATTTCTCTGTGCAACGCAAAATGCTCTATTTGCATTCTGAGGCCATTGTAAAAGTGTTGTTATTCAACATATTCATAAACTATATTTTTAAAATGCTCATCACTCAGCTAAATTGAAACTAGTTTTCCCTAAGAATCTGTAAAACACCTCTCATTTCCCAAATTTTATCTTCCTGATAAATTTCAACTTTCTTCTCCAATCTACTAAGGATGTGCACAAATTGGATCAATGGTTTGGTTTTTTTTTTTATTGTTTATCAAAATGCTCTATTTGCATTCTGAGGCCATTGTAAAAGTGTTGTTATTCAACATATTCATAAACTATATTTTTAAAATGCTCATCACTCAGCTAAATTGAAACTAGTTTTCCCTAAGAATCTGTAAAACACCTCTCATTTCCCAAATTTTATCTTCCTGATAGATTTCAACTTTCTTCTCCAATGCACAAATTGGGTCAATGGTTTGGTTTTTTTTTTTTTAATTGTTTATTTGCTGTTTTATTTTGTTTTGGTTTTTAATAAAGGGGGAAGTGGATTCTCCCTGAACAATAGTCTTAAAAATCAACCTGTCGAAACATTCATCTTTGCATGGTATTTTTTTTTCTCCTGCTGGGAGAAATACACCTCAACAGCCAAAAGTTTTGGGAAGTTTAAAGTGGGAAGATATAGACAATTTTAGATTATATTCTGTTTAAATTATATTCCTCACTTGCAAATATTTGCTATGTAATACAAGCTATCAAAGTGTTGCTCTCATTCAGACATATGTGGTTTATGTTCCATATTCTCTTGCCTGTGCATCTTGCCTAGGCAACGTGAAAAGCTAGCGCTCTGGTGTTTGATGTTATGTTTTCCGTGTGGTGGTTCTCTGACATTTTGCAGCAAATAACTCAGTGAGACCATGGTTTGCCTTTAATGTGAGCTAAACTCTCTTCTGCAAAAGGTTTAGAGGCATTGTTCTCTGCTGTGCCACATTTTTATTCTGACTTGGTGAACAAATAAACTCTGAGCTTCATGTAATTGAGCTGGAGATGCTGAGCATCTTAAATCAAAGAGTTATTTTTGCTTATCAGAAAACATAGCCTGGAACATGTTCCATGAATTCTGAATTGGTATGTTCCCACAGCTCCATGCATGATATCTGTCCTTAATTCATGCCGTTTCTTCCACATTAGTCATTAAGGTTTTAATCATCAACCCCCTCCCCCCAAATTAAAAAAAACAGTAAAACCTTGGTTTTCTCTTAAAGCAATTATTCCCTCTATGTTTCAGATGACAAATTGGGCCATAAATTGAATTTAAAACCCATGGGAAAAGTGTATGAGTTTGGAATCACTTTGAAATAAAATAGGCAATAGTCATTCCTATTAGATTGGGTATTCGAGTTCTCCAAGGAGATTAAAGTAAATTTTTCCGATCAGAATTGCTGAAAATTTAATATCTTAAGAAGGGTCAGGAAATCATACTTTGCTGGCAATGCAGTTAATGGGTGATATATCTTTGGAGACAGTTGTCCGTAAATGTCCACACCGTAGTACTGATGATTTAATTATCAAAGTCAAAATTATGTAGACTGAGTGATGTCAGTAATGTGCATTTAGCAGTGTCCTAGGGCTTATTTCTCTTTCTCTTAGAAACCTGAGCACTTGCTAATGCAGCCTTCACGTTTTTTCTCTTGCTCCCTCCCTTCCTGGTAGCAGTCAGCTATTTTTTTTTATTCTCTCTCTCTCATTAAATTTTTATCTGCGTACCTGCCCTGTACTCTATGTCTGAGTGCTGCAGGGGCCACAGTGGCAGGGCGGTGGGGAGCTGGAGTCCTGTCCTGTTGCAGTGTCACTGGGACAGGGGCTGATGGCCCCAAGGGGTCCTGGGCCAAGGGCAGGTGGGGAGAGGCTGTGGTGGGGGTTGTGAGTGCTGTCAGGGCACTGACACTATCGCATGCTCACCACATTATATTGAGGCGTTACAAAAATAGTAATTCAAAACATACACATGGTCTTGTTCTCCTTCCATTTGAGTCTTCTCTTTGGTTCTCGTTCAAAACTTGCTTGCACCAACGAACACTGGCCTGAAAATGGGATTTTTGTCTGGCCATGTTGAGGTTAGGAAGATCTTAATAAGTCCAGGGATAGTAAATATAATAAATTATTTGAAAGCATCAACATGCTTCTTGTTGTTAACAGCAAAGCATTGCCATACAGGTAATATTTAAATTAAGACTAAAATTTGAAATTGAGATTAACTATTTAAACTAAGACTGTAAATATATTTATGGAGAGATAAAATTGAGTCTTAAATTCAAAAGAAATAAATTTTTAGTGGGTTGGAAATAAACAGAAAGTTTCTTCATGTATTTTCCTGGGCTTTGAAAGAGACTCATAGCTTGCAAAAAACACCTAATGATGGCACATGAGCATGATTTCCCCACCTGTGCTTGGGGCACAACGTTGTCAACAATAAATGGCTGAGGCACATTTCGGAGAAAAAAGTTCATGCTGAAATTCTTGTTTCTGTATTTACAAAAGAGTCACAAAAATTCCACTGGTTCCTGAAATCTCACAAATAATGGTATTTTAGATGAAACACACACTTCCTAACTTTACTTTTACAAAGGAATAGAAAAGCTATGTTCTAAGCACAAGCGGGAAAACAAGGAGAACAAAGAAAATGCTCACAAAGACAGCAGTGAACGAGACAAAGAAAAGACCATCTGCTTTTGTACAATTTTTGACCATGATTTGATGCAACTGTAAGACAGAGTTCTCTCTCAGCAGCAGCAGAATCTCTTGGTATCTCTAAAGTTAATGAAAACACAATTGAAAGACAGTCCTGAGCTCAAAATTTGTTACACGGTGTTTCTTTCTGTAGCACTGTCAGCTGGTGCACAAAGGTTTCCCAAAAGTCATTAGTATTTCAGCCTTCAATGTATACAAGACAAAACAGAATAAAAGTTCACAGTCAAGTGCTGCCTGTAGCTTATGATCAGTTCAAATACAGCTTTTATTTAAAAAAAAAAAAAAATCAAGTTATGTTACTTCTACCTAGGGCTAGACAAAATATTTTTTGCAATTAGTTAATTTTTTAAAGAATGTGCTTAGGTTCTTCCAAATATTTGCAAATTCAGATTTTTCCTGTGGAAAATTAAAAAAAAAAAAAAAAAGGAAGTATTCAAATAAAAACCTAAGTAATTCCAGTAAAACAGATTAGAGAAATGGTGATAGAAGGACTCTTGAGGAAAGATGGGAAACCTTGGGTTGTATTCATACTGCAAGCAGCAGACCTGACTTTGAGCCTGTTACCTTAGAGTTCCTAACCATGCACATGTGGTTCGTTTTTCTCTTTTACATTTTTAATGAAATGTGCAAGCAATTATTGAAAGACAGCGAACTCTCATTCCAGCTGAGGAATTTGAAGGAAGACAATGTAAAAATCCTGTTTTGATCTAATATGTGGTGACCCTTCTAAAATCTTCCAAGTCACAAGTTCAGAACTCTTTTCCCAGCCCAGGCAACTGAGAATACACAGTTATATACTGGATGGATTTAAAAACCCCAAAGAAACAACCCCCCCCCCAAAAAAAAAAAAACAGAAAAACCTCACCCTCTCTTTTTAATTCACAAATTTCAGCTTTTGTTTCCTTTTAATTTCTTAAAAGCAGCTGTCAATGCAACATTTTCTTTCAGGTTAAGAAACTGATTTTCACACAACTTTATGTGGTCTATGAAAGTGTTCAGCTGGACATGCCTCGTGAGTTTATTTACCCGAATTTTCATAAGGAGTTCAAAGTATGAGCCTTGAAGAGGCAATTTAAAGCAGATATGAATATTTATTTATAAGTAATTTCTGTTCATGGAGGGAGGTGAAGGTTTTGAAGGCGAGCTGGTTTTAAGCTTTCAATTACAGCATCTTCTGCAGTGGGAGGAGAGGAGATTTGCTGCATTTCTTCCCACTAGCTCTTCCAGTAATATTTCCAGTATCACAGGAACATGAGGTGGGTGGCCAGCCCCCTGCTCGGGTTAACGGGAGCAGCAGCATGGATCCTGTGCAGGCAAGCAAAGGAAGTGGGACACTTCCCCTGCACAGCCAGTTGGAAAACTCGGTTCCCTGTGGACAGCACAACCATTAGCTCTGGTCTTCAACACTCCTGCACGCTCGCTCCTCTCCCCTTCTAACAAGCACAGCCTGCTCAGTTATTTAAATGCTGCGTACCTCCGAGGAGCTCTTTCTGCAAAGCCACTAATGCATCTGACGAAAGGCCAAGGAGCCCCTTGCAGAGCGAGCTCTGATTCTCAGTGGTCCCAGACACAGCCCTTCACTCAGCAGCGTTCTAGCAGGCTGTTTTGCCTGGGGAAAAGCTTCCAGAAACTTAATTTCCATTCCCTCCGTATACCCCACCTTCTTGTTACTCTCTGGTCATTTCAGAAAGGAAGAAATTTAGTTTTATTTATGTTGAAGACATTTAATGTGCTCCTTTCAAAATGCGTCAGAAAATGGCTGTTGAATGGGAAATTATGAATTTCCGTCACCAGTTGCAGGTGATTCTGTATTTCTATTACAAAGACAGTAAATACGTATTTTTAAAGATTAAAGACCTTCTGCTTTTGAGTTCCAATCCACTCAAGTCTACCAAACCCACGCTAAAAAAAGGCAGATGTGTCAAAGCTGTCAAGAAGAGAGATTTGAGTCACACAGATAAAATTTAGAATTTAATATTAAAGACTGATCAGTAAGAGACAAAGGTTTTTGTCTTGGGCCAAATTAATCTTTCACTGCAGCAGCATGATTGAAAAAATGCCAAGAAGCTATTTCCCTATTTAAAAGAAGACCTCATATAAGAAATGTGTTTTTTTCTTCTATGAAACATCTCCCTTGTAATGATGGTTAATGTGATATTTAGTGAGAATTAATAATTATTTGGGGACATTGTTCAGTATTTGGTAGACAAATGCAGTAAGAAGAGGGAACTAGTTATGTTAAACACTGACATGTAACTCTGTGATTCTGTCAGTCTTAAAACCATGGTTGTGCAGTGTCTGTAGCTGTAGTTCCCCATCCTTGGCTGGGAATGTAACAGGAACAGGAATGGTAAACAGTAAGTTGGGCTCCGTCTGGATCTCTGCAGACTTTTTATGGTTGTATGAGAGTGGACTCTCCTCCACAAACAGGAAGATACTTAAAGTTGTATCTCGAGTTGTTCGAAAGATTTAACGTTTTGACAGATGATGCTTTAATATGAGAGAAATGCTTACTAGCAGCTGAAGGATACACACATGAAGGAATAGGAAGTGTTTTGTCTTTTTTTAAACAGTAAAAGAGTTTCAACTTGAGTACATGATGAAATTGATGGGGCAAATATTAGGTTGAATACTCTGGGAAGAATTCCTTCCAATGAGTTTTATGTAATACATTCTTCTGACACAGTGGTGGGATCCCCAATACCTGAGTTATCTAAAGTCAATCTGATCCTCCCCCCAACTCTGAAAACCTTTAGGAAACAGTCCAGCAGTCTTTCCATTCATAATTGCCTTGATTTATGTACAGCTACTCTCCATCTTGCAGAGCCACAGAGCTCAAAAGCAAGCTGAGGCTCTTTCATGGTTACCTCGACTCTGCGCAACACAAAAGGCCCTTTGTAGGAAGACAGTGTATGGTACTATATATCCTAAGGCACTCAGGAACTGCTAAAGAAGCAAAATGTCAACTTTTAATACTCAAGGGGAGATTTTTCTTCAGGCCACCCCTATCCCCATAATAACAGTAATTCAGCAAAACACATTTTCATAAACTAAATAGTACCTTGTGGCAGAATGCGTTACTTTCAAGCTCCTTCTAACTTCATTTCTTAGAGGGATCAGAAGAGCCAAAGTGAGTGCTTTCAGCATCCCTTAAAATCACAGGCATTTCCCTCAACTGAAAATGACTCAGATGTCTCCTACTGCTGAGGACAGGGCTAAGGGAATGGCGTGTTCCTCTATTCATACAAAACATACTCTGTCTATGGTTGACACGTCTGTATTTATTTAAGGCAAAGATATAGCAGTCTTGATGGTTTTTCCTTTCCTTCATCCCACAGATAAATGCTCTTTAACTGAAACTTTACCGGCAGAAGCAAGCTGATTAATGAAACAGCATTACTAGAATCTAAACCAGAGGTCTGCCTTGAGCTGCAACCACTTAAACGGGGACAGTTTATTTTGGATTTAGCATGTTACAGCAAGTTTTTTAAGCTCTCAGCTGAGCTAGGAGACCTTTGTCTGCATAAAGTGGCCTGTAAGTGTATTGTTGAACTTATTCTGAAGAAAATTAAATAAATGACTTTTTAAAGAGTTAATCTAGCACAGTGTGAAAGGTGAAACACACACTGTTCAGGTTAAGTGTTTGATTTATTATCATGCCAGGATATGAGGTTTGTTGGGTTTTTTTAACACTGTTCTTACTTATATAATCTAAGTGGGAGGTGTCCCTGCCTATGGCAGGGGATTTGGAACTCGATGATCTTTAAGGTCCTTTCCAACCCAAACCATTCTGTGATTCTATGATTCTAATTACACAGAAAAATATTCTTAGCTTTTATGAATAGCTTAGCCTGTAAATCATCCTGAACTAGACATCTCTCTTTATACTTGACAGAAAGAAAAAGAACATCTTTCCATAGTATGCAAGTATTTTCATTCCCTACTAAAGGAAGTGACAGTGACTGCCCTATTGTTTTGTTATGTTTAACACAATTAGAGAAGAAAAAGAAAAGTTGAGTATCAAAAAATGTCACAGGAAGGACAATCTCTTCTACTAATTATTGTTTTCTAAATTCAGCCAGAGCAGCATCTTAAGTAGCACAACTGGAGACACTGTAAAAATCCCAGATGTATATCCAGTATTCATTACATGGAAACTCCAGTAGCTTCATTAACACAGCTGTGTCAATACTGGGGGGAAATTCAGGAGAAGTATCTTTTGGCAGTGTTAGTCTTTTGGAAAACTTTGACAATCTTTTAATATCTAGATGAAAATCATATGTTAGGTTTAAAAAAGGTGAAACAATATTTTAAAATAATTTCTCTTTAAATACATGAAGGATCTTGAAAACAGTGTAACATCACATATCACAGTAAGAAAAGTGGTCATTTAGGTTTCTGAAAGAGCTGTAGCATCAGTTTATCAATAGTTAAAAAGGTTACACTTTCATGCATTTTTAATTTCTGAGACAGAATGTAATATCAAAGATGGTAAGATGAGACAAAATCTTGGGTTTGAAAGTATGCAAGCATGTTTGTTCCTCTTAAATATAATCTTTAGAGTCATTTCTTTTCTATCCCACTCTGGATTACTGAAAAATAAGATACATGCCAGAAATGGGAATAAACTCTGTCTGCCTGAATATTTTTCTGTGTCTGATTCAGTCACTAAGTGCCACTGCCATTGACAAAGAGTAAAGTGAAAATAGGAAAAAGCCCACCTATAAATAAGGACTATAAATTTTGTGGTTAATCCTACTGAAGACAGCATGAACACCCATTCTGTGCAGATATCATAAGAGTAAGGGGAATCAATGTCAGACAGCTTTGCAAGGTATGTGTGCTGCCCAGCACAGTGTAGAGACAACACCCAAACTCTTTGGCTTCTTTCCATTGCAAGTCTCTCAAGGATTAACTGGGTTGCAAGGCCAAGCCCTGTCAGCTCTAGGAGGAATCCTGCAAGTTTTCTGAGTCCTCCTCCTTCTCCGTGTGGATTTTATCATGGATGAACACATCACAGTCTTTGAAAATCTTTTCCCTAATATTCCAAGTGAGTGTAAACTACAAAGCAGCTCAGGTTAAACAGATGTACTAGATTCCTTATGAATAGGAGGAATATCACTCTGCTGGCATAGACCCTTCTCCACACTCATTTGGATTAACTGGGCAAAGATAGTCCAGTGCAATTGCTCAGCCTTCAGATTTCAGATTTTTATGATTGCTTAACTGAGTTTCAGGTGTTAAAACAGGCTTGACAGAATATACCTAACTTGGAAGTACATTTTAGACTCCAGGAAGATCAGACGTATTTAAAGAAACATCTCTTTCTTTCTTTCCGGTCTAAGACAGTGCAAACTAGATGCACCTTAGGTAAAAATGGTGTACAAGAAACACCATGCAAGGAGGAGGTTGGCTTCAACTCAAAGGAGCAAATGTCTAAAAGACAGGAGCTTCAGCAGTGCTACTATGCCAGTCCTTTTCTTTTCTGCCTGTAGACCTAATCCACGACAGTTTTGAGATCTGCAGGTCAGAGCTAGCATACAGTCGTTACACAGTGGTCATTTCAACTTACTGTCTCCCACTGCCTGCCTTTGTGTTTAGTTACAAGCTTGCAGCTGCAAACAAAACACTGACTTGGACATTCTGGTTTTTTTCTTGTCCTTTCAAACACAGAAGTGGAATAAAACCTCTGATTTTCGTAAATAGTCAATAATTGTTCAGACTACAAAGAAATAGAAAAAAACCTAAATAATATAATTTAAGCCCATTATAATAATTGTTCCAGTTATAAACATCACTTTATTCGTTTGTAACTCTCAGTTGTTCCTCACTCACAGTGTTGCTCACTAGCAACACTGACATTAGGCTTTCCAATTGCATTGGAATGATAATTTAATGGCATAGCAATTAAACATTTCCAACATATTTGACAACTATTGAAATGGCTTGTATACCTACTTTATCTGTTCATAGATGATAGTAAGTCATGTCACAACATCTCACTTCAAAGCAGAAAGCATTTTTAATGAATAATAATACTATGGTAGGAACCAACAATAGCAATGGATTTAAATATCTTAATTATAAAAATTGAAAATTTAAAGCTACTCCTTGGAAAATTTGCATTCTTTCATATTGTGCAATGCTTTCGGAATAGCCTGCATTTACAGCTAAAACTTTTATTGTATTAACATAATTAATTCGGAATTTTGTTTTCAACAAGCTGTATAGGACTGATCTAATATCCTTAACAACTCAAACTTGTCTGAAAGTAAACCCATATCATTATTCCTCCACTCCTCTTATGAGTAGAAATGTAGATCAACTCACTGGAGAACAAAGAAATTAGGGCCTAGGATAGAAGCAAGGCAAGACTCATGTCTTTCCTTCATTCCAGTATTGAAACTATGCTATAAGAAATAAGGAAATAATATATTGAAAAAAAAGTATTTTCATTTATCAAAGGCAAGACTCATGTCTTTCCTTCATTCCTGTATTGAAACTATGCTATTAGAAATAAGGAAATATCATATTGAAAAAAAAGTATTTTCATTTATCGGCAAAAAGTCTGACGAGAACCTGAACCTTTATTGGTATGACAGACACTAATGACCTCTATGAGAGTAAATAGAGATTCAGGCTGGTGTTTGCAGAAGATAAAAGGGGAAAGCATTGGTCAATCAGATAGCAGAGTACTCAACTAATCGTAGTTATATACTAAAAATACTTTACTGGACAGGAGCTTAAAATGGATAAAACAGGAACTCATCAGAGCTAGGTAAGTTGTTTGTTTTAAAGCAATAATTAATTATCTTTCATTAGGAAGATACTGGAAGTGCTTATAACGCCAAATTATGCTTTGTTCAGAATGTGATCTGAAATGATTCAGCTGCAGCCCATTTCTCAAATGGTTGCCTTTCTTTGAAGTATCTGCATCTGGAGATGAAGCAGCTCTCAAAGGAGAGAAACAGAATGTTTGAAAACAAATAGCCTTTAAATCTATTTGCAGTTTAGTACCTCAGGCAGCAAAATCCACCAAGCTGTAAGCAAACTTAAAAAGTATTTTTAAACCTAATACAAGTAGAGTTTTATGGTAATTCAAAGGCAAAAGATGCTATGAGAAGTGTGAAGCACGTCTTATCTTTGAAGTGTTTGACTCTTCTCTGGGACTTGTTCTTAAGAACTCCCAACACTAAAAATGAATTATATTTTCTTTTGAATTGATAGGAAGATAAACTACTGTAAATTAGTTTTACCATAACTTTGACAGAAGCCAGGTTCTCAGGGATGTCTTAGACAGTTTCCTCTATACTCTTGAAACAATTACTACTGTATTTGCTAAAATAATATTAGGCTACCTTTGGTACATTGAAAATACAAAAAAAAATATTACTTTTGTTGGTTATAAAAGTATTTGAATTCTGAATCTCAGAGAGCAACTTCCAACAAATTGATTGTTCATTTGGTGGTTGCAGTTGTTTTAAAGGAGAAGAATATCACAGCCATGAAGGTGGATTGGTGTTAATACAGAGGGTTCATCATCAAAGATGAAGTGGTCAGAAGTAGATTTGCAAAGTACTGTTTACCCTTTTGTTTGCCTCTTCTGTAGTCACTCTCACAGCAAGTTAACACCCCTTCTTAAAACCTACATTTGCAACCCAAATTATATTTATAGAGGAAGATGAGAAGAGAAAACAAACATAGCATTCTTAGTTTCAGTAAGACTTAATAAGAAATAGAAAGTTGTAGGCTTAAAAATTAGGAAGGGGAAAAAGCTAATAATATTGTAGTTTCCCAAATGACTCAAATACTTAGGACTGGAATTTTTCCCCATATCACATTTTGTGTGTAAAAATGCTTGTGTTCAGAAGGACCACTAAAGAACAAATTGTTCAAAGTGACAGGAGCTGAATCATAAATGCTGAAAAGCTGAACAAGCTGACTGCTTATTTGGTTTTGTATTGTCTTTTGTGCAAGTGTGAACCTTTTTTCCAGTGTTACATTGCTAATGTACATCTGCACAGGGCTCATCAAGCGGCATTCAGTCCACTGAATTGTATTTAGGTCAAGATGGAAGTTATCATTCTCTTTTTTCTGTGCATCTTATGTATATGACTATGGCAGGTACCATTTTTATTTATCCATTTGTCTTGTCTTTATTAGCCCTGGTTTAATTCCATCACTGTCAGATGTACAGTTGAGGTGATACTAAACTCTGAGACACATTCACCCTTTTATTAACAAAGCTGCAGAGGCCGGAGCACACAAGCTGTTTGTAGCTTTTGAAGCTAGTCCCATTACCAGAAGAGCTGAGGACTCCAGGTTACAACATTATAGTGATCTTAAAGGAACATATCATCATTAGGGAGGGCAGCCTAAACGTGAGAGTTGACAGAATGTCTTGTCATCAGTGCTTAAAAGCGGTTTGCAAGGGTTTCAGTTGGGAATGAACTTGACGAGGATGCACTCGATTTTCAAAGTCACCATGTCGTTAATGGAAGTAAAAGTACCAGGGATAAACATGGGGTAGCAGGAGGTAGGAAGCGCTGGCTCTTCAACACCAGCATTTGCAACATGACTTACAGCTTGTTCTGAAAAACAGCTCCTAAAGACTCCAGAACAGTGCTGAGGAGAGCTCTGTGTAAGCAGTCTTCCTCGTTTCTGAATGCAAGTGATGACTTTGGGATAGAATAAGGGCAAAAATGAACCACAAGATTTTGGCTTGATATATAGCAGGCTGAACTGTCAGTTTCAGACTTAAAGTGTGGAAATTATCATAAAAGCCTGCAGATACACATTGTCTGAACTAAACATAAGCAGTAAAATAACCTCACTGAAATGAGGGATGGATAATATCTGCCTGTCTGAAGTGTCATAAATTTATTCATGTGCTCTTTCAGTGGACTAATTCAGAGCTCCACTGCTCTCCATACCTATTAGCTCCAGCATATATATTTATTTGTACCTGAAGAATGGAACTGGCCACGTCTGGATGACAGGTGTGTTTGGGTGGCTGCTTACAGTTCATAATTTCTCCACACTTCAGATATGAAGCCCAGGTTTAAGACAGGCTGCCCATACTGGTGAGCTGGAGGAGACTGGTTTTTAAAGTCAGTCTTCTAAGGCCAAAGCCGTTTGTAGGAGCCTGCTTGTACAAACCATCTCTGCCCCACAGTGAGGGACATCCCAGGGCAGATGGGTCCTGACTCCCCTGACCAGTGCCACCAGAGTCCCCCCTCCCAGGAACCCTCTGTCCCTCTCCTGGAAGCCTTGGTGGGGTTTGAGCTGGGTCATGTGTATGTCTGTGCCCAGACGTGCTCTTCAGCTGTTGACAGGGCTTTCCAGACTGACATAGGACCTGCGGACTCATCTGAGGATGGCTGGGCTGTTGATGGGACCTGCCACCCAGAACACCCAGCTTGTCCTGCTGCAGGAAGATAACCATCCATAAGGAAGTTTCTATGGCCCACGTTGTGGCCGCTTTCAACCACTAGACTGGATCTCTGCCTGGGGTAGTCCCATGGACATATGTCAACTCCTGAGAACTTATGGTCCTTCCCTCCACCACAAGCATTCATTCTCTGGTAAAACAAACTGCAATGGCTGGTTGTTTGGTTGCCACGGTGGATCTTTCCACAATGGGTGACACTGAACGAGTTAGTCACAGCATTGCTTACCATATGGCTGCTGCTGCTCTCCAGTGCTGCAACAGGCTGTGGGGAATGTGCAGAAGCTCTTTGTTCAAAAACAAGACAATGGCAGGAAACAATGAGGTCACTGACGAGTCTCAATGACAGCACATCACTTATCTTGCTTTACTTTTCCCTTTCTTTCTTTTTCTCATATAATAATTGTGCTACATATTTTGAGTGACTGTATCTGGTCTCCTAAGGTCAAGGACCTCGAGGTTGGATGGCATGCAAGCAGCCGTAAATTTTTAAACAAAAAAGCCTAAATATTTTTGAGTTATGGGTACTTTTCTGAGCTGGCTTCACAAGTTTTCCACAGCACAAGAGAATACGTGCTGTTCATCTATATTCATTTAAAATTGATTTATTATATGTTATCTTTGTCACAATGGCTTCCATATATTTACCACTCTTCATACTATCCACCACAATATTTATGTAATAGAACATTGTCTTCCAGGCAAGAACTTTGCATTTGAAAGAGAAAATAAAAACACTTATAAATAATTGGGGTTGCGGAGATGACTTGCAGCTCTACATGATGCATTGTAGCAACTCAGTTTGTTTTGAGAACAAAAAAAAAACATCAAGGTTTGCTTTTCAGAAACACTTGGCAGGAAATAACCCTTCATTCCCAAAACAATGGAGAGTTATGATTTTAATTTAGTTCTTCTGTTTTACTTCTATTTCAAAACAGACCTCCAGAAAATAGTGTATTCCTAAAATATATTGAATATTTTCAACCGAAAATGTATGCTGGAATATTGGAAGAGCTTACATCTCATAAATATAGACTCAGTTCTCTCTCTCAGGTGCCTGCACACCTCAGAAACTTCAGCCAAGGCTCTCTCAGAAGCTGAATTCCACTTCCAATGGAAAAGCTGAAATGAAACCTTACTACTGAACATCTTCCTTAGATACCTCATACACCAGTATGCTCACTAACCCTTCACAGTGTTGTTTGTTGGCTTCCCACCAGCATTGTATAATGTTCTCACAGCGTCTACTGCTTTGCCTACTTTTCTGCCAGTTTTCCTACTGAAGTGTGTTTTTTTTCTTTTCTCAGTCTGTCTTTATAAACCCTACCTCCAGAATAACATACTTCTCATGTGCTTTCTAACTCCATTCCTATATTTTCCTATTAACCCTGTAGAAATCAATGTCCGGGATATATTAGCTTCCCATAGTAAGCAAGCTAATAGCTTGATCTAGTGATCTGTGTTTTGTTGGGGTTTTTTTGTTTGTTTGGGTTTTTTTTTGTGTGTGGTTTTTTTTTTAATGCTATAGTGTGGTACAGAAGGCCAGAGAGCTGATTTTCAGTTCGCGTAAAAGTAGGTGATGGTGCTATCCTGCAGGAAGCAATCAAAATATGTAGAGAGAGCACTGTCCCTTTAAATGAGCTGATTATTTATATAACCTAATAAATGCGTGTAGACTTGAGAGTGCTGTACAGATATAGACTGTATGAATTTGGACTAAAAATTTATTTTCCTGTACGTTTTCTCAAAGGGCAAAATCCTTTACAGATTCTTTGGTCACACTGTACATACAACAGCAGATAAACAGATCTTCCTTCAGTATTTCCACCTTTTTCACCTAGGCT
>NW_010125729.1:31936-53720 GCF_000699245.1 Pterocles gutturalis | reverse complement strand
CAGCAGCATGAAATATGTCCCTGCTGGCGGAGGAAGCTCTTGTAAACACTTTGCTACAGCACAGGTAATTACCCAGGAGATGCAGGCAGGAGCTCTCTAGCTCCTTGATGAATTCAATTTTTCATCATTTACATATCTCACATGTAATTTTGCCTTGGTTTTCCGTTTTACTACCAAAGAATTGAGAAACAGTTTGTGGGGAGTTGCTAGTTAATCAGTATGCAAGGACTGGCGACCTCCTTCACTTTACTGGTTTTGCAGACTGAGTTTATGGTATGATCATTAGTGCTGTACTGGATTATGTAAAACCTAGACACTTATGGACTTCTGAGGTGCTTCATCTGTGGGAAAAGGCTTTCATAATGACTTCATCAAGCTTTTGTGATTTGTCTAGCCTGGGCAATGGAGCAGCAATTTGCCCCCTGAAATGGGCAGTTAGAACAAAGTATTTGTTGAACACTTTATGACAAGTATTTCTTAATAAAATGGAAGCACTTTTCTACTGCACATCAGGGCCACAGTGAGATGTTGTTATGAGGGAAATGCAGCTTGGCTTTGATTTTTTTCTTTAGATTGGGAGACTACTCATTTTATGTTCAGGTTGTAATTCAAGTTTTGTCTAAAAATAGGAGTTAATTGAGGTTAGATTCTTAATATGTGAAACTGCTCAAACTGGTCAGCAGTCAACTGGTTGCGTGTGGTAACTGTGTAGGATGCCATAGCTAATAGGTGCCCAAATTTCACTGATTTTTTTTTTTTTTTTTTTAAGAAATCTTTGAAATACAGTCAGTGTTCTATAAGGAACTACAATTAAGCAGGATGCTTTGGTAATTGTCTAACTAAAAATCTTTTATCTCAGATAATTCCACAAAAAATGACCTTTGAAGCTTTCTGTTGTCATTCATACTTGTAGCACTGACATTGTTTCGTTCACCTCAGTGACACTGAGCTCTTAAAGGCGATTTTGAAATTATTTTCTTAAACACAATACACATTCCTAGGTGAAATCAAAGCTGTAGTAAATCAACCTGTTTGCCTGAACCTGGCACATATCACAAGGTACACCATGAAACCCTGGCTTCTCACGGAATATTTTACCCAAACTTGTTGATCCAGCTGGGGAAACCACATTAAAACACATAGTTTACAGTGTTTCTGCTTTTCTAGCTTTGGCAATCAGTGCATTGACTTCAGCACCTTTTTATTCTGAATTACATCAGTTTGTGCAAAACAAGCAAGTTTTTATTTGGCCTGGTTAAATCAAGGTCAGTCAGAAGTGAACTCTGAGCATGTGTATTACTCTAGGGGCAAATAAAGTCTTTTGCCCCAAAGTGACATCTTACGACAGAACTTGATTGGTTGAAACTTCCTCCTCACACCTTGGAAAGTGTAACTTTAGACAGACAGATGAAAATTACAGAACCGTCTGGTATGCCATTAAAAGTATGATTGCCAGTATGCATGATAAACTTATTTTCCTGACATTTTAACAAGAATTCCTTATCAAGTTTGTCTCATTTAAAACCAATATAAAAAGCTCAAAAACAGAACCCATAACCCATTTGATTTTTTGAGGAAATTAGTCACATTAAAAGCAGAACTTCAGTTTATAATACATTGTATTCATAGTTTCTTACACAAAAGAAAGACATCTTAATGTGATCAAACATCAAACATAAAGTCTTGCAGCTTCTATGCAATAGAAAAGAAACCAAAGAACGTATCTCCCTTAACCTTTGAAAAGCTAAAAGCAAAGCTGAGAGAAGCTCTTCAGTCAGCTTTTACTTGCAGTGATCTCAGCTGGATTTGTCTTTAAAATTACCCTTTCTCTATATGTTATTGGCTATTGTAGATGGAGGTACCACATTGCCTTAGAACTCCAGAAAGAAAAGAGCACAAATTCCACAATGACTTCTCTCATCTCCCAGAAATTATTCACAACTGAGAGAGGTTATCATCCACAGTACTTTCCCAGGACCTTCATCCTCTTCCATGAAAATTCTCACGGACATTTCTGCATACCTTCATTGTCTGGCATTGTGCTTAGGCTTGCACCATCTTCAGGACAGTGACCCTGGGCTGGGCTCAGGTGCAATTCCTGATGGCAGCACTGATGTTACCTAAGCTAAACAATTTTGAAAGATTTAACTTTTGAAAATCAGAGCCTGTGACTGACACAGAGCAATTACAAAAACTGAATTGCAAGCTGGCTGACAGACCTTACCAAGCAGACTTCAGGAGACCAGATAGCACTCCTTTTCCCCTACATTGGGATGAATTCAGGAGGAGATCCCATAAAATCACCAGAGGCAGGAACCATCATCTGACACAAGGTTTCCAGGCTGATTAGAGTGTACATCTTGGATTGTGATACAGCAGAAAAGTGAATAATCTTCTGTCTGACCTATGAGTAAATTGAAGATGCAGAAGGTATATTGTAGATTTGCGATATAATCTAGAGAGGAAAGGAGAAAAATGCTGAAAATAATAAGAAAGGTGAAAAAGGAAATAAGGTAATAGGAGAATATTTGAAGTAAGTGCAATTATTTTAAAACATCAGTAAAATATTAAATCTGCCATCCGCAGAGAAAAAAAGAGGATAACTCATTATAACTGGGCTAGACAGTGCATACCTTTAATCTACCTCTCCAGTCACATAGCTCCTATCTTTTCAGAAGTGAAAAAGAGCAGCCACATACTTCAGAGTTTGTGAAGAACATATTAATAACATTCACTGCTCAGTAACTAAATAATGCTTCCTGTGCAGATGTGATTTTAGACCTAATTTTCACATTTAAATGAGAAGACAAATATTGCCTTCAAGAAAAAGCTAAGTTGCCAGACAAGCTACGAGAGAAAACAAATATTTGACTTTGTCTAAAACTGTTCTGGGAAAACAAACTCTACTGAAGCATAATGATGTATATGTAATATCCACATATCTAATACAGTTATAAGAGAGATTTTATTATCTGCTGAAAACAAGCAGAGAGAGAAGCAAAAGGGGCCAGAGGAAAAACCTTGAGAATGGATTTACTGGTATAGTCCAAGGGCCAAGAAGACACAATAAGGTCTTTGTAAGGTCTCCCTAAGCTGTCTGATGTGCCTTTTGGAGGAACATCTCTCACTGACCTCTAAGGGAGTTCGTTCATTCCAAATTATGTTTTGTTTGGGTGCTTCAGCTATTTATGCAAATAACCTCCCTATCCTGTCTCCTCATTCATTATCTTATTGGTTTTACCGTTGAGCTTCAGCTTTAAAAACCTCTCATTCCTCTTAACTCTTCACCTTGCCCACAAAGGTCAAATAGATCATATTTGTGTACAACCTAGAAAAAGAGGGCTGCAATCCTGCATAGGTCTTGTAGACATTGCTGCAATAAACATTAAATAAACAAATTCTTTCTGTTCTATGCAAGTCAAATGAGGCCCCATAAATTTGTGGGCTAGCTGAGGCTTTTGGGAGGTGAAAAAGCACTCAATTCTAACCCACTTATTCTGTTGATTTGAGTTAGGAATCTGACAGTTGCATATGTTTTGTGCTGGAGATAAATGCTATGCTTGGTGTATTACTCCACATCCATTATTTATTTTAATTGAAGTAAAGTCTTGTATTTCTTTTTGGGACATTAGATTTAGAAAAAAGGACTAATTGAAGGATACATGAGCTATGAAATGTCAGGACTAGCTGTACAAAATGATATGAAGTAGAACATTGGGTATTAGCACTAGTTGCTAAATGTCTCTGAGAACATATGTTAGAAAGAGATATGATAACATAATAAATACCAGAATATAGCCGATCCAATAAGTTCCACTTGAAATTTCATTGTGATATTTGCATACGATGTAAAATGAAAACTCATTCTTTTTGCTTGTTGATCATCTCTTATGCCGTGAAACCGGACACAGTCTGGATATTTTTATCTGCAGACACTGAGGAAGTCAAGAGATTATATATGAGCTATATGAGCTAGATATATAGCCTTTTGCATCTCTTAGACTTTCCTCTGATTTAGGCCACTTCTCTCTCTAAACTCTGTTCCTCAGAATTTTTCTATATTTTGGTTTATTTTTATCTGTTGCAGAGAAACATACTGCATTCCTTATTTATCTGGTTAAATTGTTGCACATAATGGACTAAGTCAAATCAAACAGTAATGCAGTGCTGTCAGAAAATGGCCGTGACCAGTACAGGTTATACTAATTGTCTGCTCCATGGCCAGACAATGAGGATTCATTTAAACTTGAATGGTGGGAAATTTTTTGTTAAGAAAGGGTCTTCCAGGCTGCAGCATTTCTTCTCTCTGCAGTGGGATACAATACAGTTTGATATACAACCACTGCAGGCTGTTCTCTGCCAAATTGGTGCTGATTTGCTGCAGTTGTAATTTAGAGAAATTTCAGGACTCATGCAAACTAATGTTTAGCTTTCTTCTGCCAGGTGGAGAGTCCGTGAATTTCAGGGAGTCGTGAACAAGATCATTCGGTGGCATTAAAGTGTACAGCTGCAAGCCACGAAAGGCTATTCTAGGATCTTCAGTTAAAACAGAGGTAGGTAGAAGCTTTGTCCCTTTGGAAAACCAGGCTCTCCATGTGTATAATGCTACAGCCATCTTTTACTTTCTTCCCACTATATAGCCAAATTGTTTCTGCCTCTGTATTACTGCTAGACCTAACTTGGTATCTGAACTATAATACTAATAAAGGTGTTTTTTATTGCAGAAGACATACAGTTCTAAACATTTGCATGATAATTCTCTTTTTAAATGATCTGTATTGCATGTAGGGCTAAGCTCCTTTACTATTCTGTAATGGGCAATAAGATGCTGTTATATATACATATCAAATTTATTCTATAATTATGAATTTAAAGTTATGTTCGTGAAACAATGTCTTCTGCTAGTTAGGAATGCGTAAGATAGGAAAGGGCAGAATTAAAGTTGGCTGCCTGGCCTTGGTGCATGCATTCTCATATGCTCTGTAATTACACGCATAGCTGATATTTTTCCCACGATATCTCTGCCTTAACCAGAGGCGCAGGTGGTTACACCTGTGCTAGTGGATGCAAGTCAGTCTCCATCCTTCCAATCTCCTTGTTTCTATCCTCTCATTCTTCTCAAAATTGGCTCCTTCTCTCATCCTCTGCAGCTCTGGTCATCCTCCCTCTCTTCCCACCTTCACGGCAGCTTTATTTCTGCGTCCCGCATTACAGAATTATTGCTAGGTTGTTGGCATATGTGCTTGACCCACTTCAGCCTATGGCTGTCAGAACAGTCTTTTTCTTTACCCATCAGCTGCAGATGTTACAGTCAATTTAGAGTTTACACTATATGTTATAAGGGCGTAGAGATATGAAAATTGACATCTTTCAGTACTAAAATCTTTCCGATGCTTATAATTTGCTTATAATTTCTGTGAACACTGAAAGGAACAGAAAACAAAGAATGTTTCTTTGCAAAATATGAAGCCCTTGATGAAAAGCCTTCAGAACTATGTACTGGAACACAACGGTTATCTAATGTTACTTGATTTTACTTAAAATTGGCCAAATAACAAGTTGTACTCATAATTTTATTCTCAGAAACAGCTGAACAGTTTTGCCTGAAGTTTCTGTCAAAACGTACAAAAATCCTAGCTTGAAATGGCACAAAGGGTACGAGTTTCACAAAATCAAAAGAAAGATTCCTTCCTAATAGCAGAAGGAATAGTTTTATAACAAGTTGTACCAACACTGCAACTTGTATTGTCTTTCCTTATAATCATGTATATGTTGGATGCACCCCAAATATTCTGTATCTATATATAGGGGGATAACAGCAACATACAATATTTATCAGCAGCAGTTGAAAAGTAAAAAAATTTAAAAATCTTGTTGGAAAACATTGTCACAACCGTTTAAAAATCTCTCTGCCAGTCAGTTATCCATCAATGTTGGTTTTGTTGTTGTTGTTGTCATGCACATGCTAGAAGAAAACTGATCTTGCCCTGGAGTGATTATTGCTTTACATTCATAATATTTGAAAAGCCTGTCATGCAAAATGTTGAATGCATGCATGAATGATGATCCTTTTTTTTTGTCCCCCAGCATGAATGAGGGTGTAAATCTGGTCAGTCATATATTTATTTCACGCACATTTTTTAATTGCATGAAAAATAGCTGTAGCTTAAATCATAAAGTAGCTTTAGTGATTCACTTTAGCTGATAGAAACAGCTTTTGCAACACTGCAGCAATAACAATTTAAATATATATTGCTCTGCCCATGACTAGGCTCCAAAAACAATGGAAAAGAAGAGCTGAATAAATGAACATTGATAAAAGAAACAATTTCAAACTCTGTCTTTAAACAGGACTGTAGCTGTGAGCTCCCCAGGCAGCATATTTGACAGTATGCACTGAGAAGCAAAAGAATTTACAGCAGCTCAGATCCAAACACCTAATCAATAAGACAGCAAACAAGCCCAAGGTAGCTTGACCATGGTACACACCACCTACCTGTGTGTACAATATATGTTCTAAATTTAGTAGAGCATATTGCTATCAGTCGGTTACCACACTGTTTTGCCCTTTATAATCACTCAACTATTGCTGTGTGTTCTCTGTTTATTGGTGCAGTCCACTTTAATTGGGCTAATTTTCTGTTTTTATTCATGCTGCTGAGAGAGAATATTTCCAAAAGTGGGAAAGCAGGATTGGTCACACACCCTCCCACTCCTGCTTGCAGAAGATGCTGTGCCCATAGCCTACCCAGAGGAGAGACATGAGCTCAGGATCGTCTGGGGTCCTGCAAGAAAAGTTCATCTGATCTGCTGAGTGGTATGAAGAAAAAAAGCTAGCTTCAGATCTTCAAAATAAGGAACTGTAGGGAACTGAAAAAAGACCTTTCTCTGCCCTGTATGGAAGATGTGATGAATACATAACCTACTGCAAGATCTATTTGCAATCCTGTACCTTTCTATAGGTTTAGGATTTGCCAATATATTCTTTTACAAGACAGTCCACAGTCCTGTGTAAAGCCAAGGTCAGACCATCTGCATTATGCAGCTATCAATGTAGCCTCAGTGTCATTTCACTTTCACTTTTGTCCCTGAAAATTTAAGTTGATTAAGTTGGTGGGAGCAAGATCAGGACTTATTTATTTTTTAATAAAGACTTAATGTTAGACTTGAGGTTTCAATGTCCTAGACTTATGGTTTCATATTTATGCCTTTTTATGCTAAAAATTCCCAATAGCACTTATTTCCAGCTGTGTGTAAAACTACTATCCAAAACACAAGGAACAACATTGCTGAGACAATCCCTTACTTACAATGGAGGAAGGTTAAACACAATAAATGAAGAATGTATTTAGAGTACGAAGTGTGTCTAAGAAAAAAATTGAAAGTGTATTTGCTAACAAATAATAATAAAACACAAGTCAGTCAGAAATACCACTGGAAACCTAGTGTTACATTAAAACAGCTGATTATGGACACCAAAAAAATGAAAACAAATGGTCACTAAATAGTTCCATAACAAACATTTTCTAAAATTAAGGGTTGTGGTGGCTAACAGAAGGTTGTATGGAGTTTATTTGGACTGTAATTAAAGCATGAAAAAAAAGCAGCAAGCACAATTTAAAAATTTAACAGATCTAGTTGAA
Organism: Pterocles gutturalis; assembly: GCF_000699245.1. NCBI lineage: Eukaryota > Metazoa > Chordata > Aves > Pterocliformes > Pteroclidae > Pterocles > Pterocles gutturalis. The sequence continues at coordinate 46,077 of NW_010125729.1, read as the reverse complement.
ATAAATGAACTCTCAGTATGGCAACAATGTGCTTTAGCTTCAGAAACTAACTGCTCTTTTAATCAATGATTTTAAATTCTCAGTCCTCAAAACCTATTTCCTTGACCCTTGTCTTGAACGTATTATTCTTGTCGCTCCATTTATTTCATACACACGTTAAATTACCTAAAAATGTCCATTTAATATAGGAAAAACAAGGTCATCAATTTGTTTATTGATCTCCTCTTCTAGCTAAACAGGCATTTGTATAACACAATCCAATGCAGCTGTCAAATTACAATTGGGTAATATTATGCAGTAAATATTCAAACAAGATTAGGTATAAAATTATTCTGTTCCACACATGCATGTTTCTGTGCCTTATAGACAGGATCAATGTTGTTCAGCCTGAGCAAGAAGCTGCCACAAGGGCAGGATCACTTGGAAAGGGCGGAAAGGGGTCTCTTGTAACCAGGTTTCATTCAGTTTTGGGAAAAAAAAAAAAGCTTGAGATTTGTCAGGGGACGTGGATCCATGTGCTAACTTGGAGATGGATTACAAATACTCATGACTGCTGACACCCTGCAGAGATTTTCTAAAGACCATGAGTGCACATGGCTTTTTGTCTTGGGAATCCAATCTGCAATAAATTATATAGGATGATATACAAATACTCATGACTGCTGACACCCTGCAGAGATTTTCTAAAGACCATGAGTGCACATGGCTTTTTTGTCTTGGGAGTCCAATCTGCAATAAATTATACAGGATGATATTCAAATACTTGTCACAAATTGAATATATAGCTATGCACACTATGCACCAAACAACCCCACATCTGAGAAATGTCTTGAGGAGAAGGGATGGTAAAGACTTGACTATGTGTTGACGTGTTTTCTTTGCTACAGGAAAACTCCCAAACAGTGCTCTTCCTTCTTGGTGTTGCCACAACAGACCAAACGAGGCAGCATGGGAGACTGGATTTCTCTCGGTGCAGATAGCAGAGTCTGGCTGCACCTTGACAGTACCAGCTGGAGATATTTGTAATGGAATATAAAAATATTGCTCTTATCATCTCGTGTTCAGCATTGCAAACTTCCCTAGAAATCATCTGACAGAAAAACGAACAAAACTGTGACAAGCTCGGAGAGAACAAAAGTTTATATGGATGACATTTAGTTTAAAGGAAGTCAGAGAAAGAAAAGAAGTAAAAAACTCAATACATGTCTCACAGGTTGAGTCTACTTTTTAAGATCAATAGCAGACATGGATGATTATAAGCCATCTGCCATTTGCATTTGACAAACAATTTTACCAGGTGACATATCCATGACTTCTCTCTCCAGCTCTTTTCTGTACCAGTAATTGGTGCCACACCTCAAGGATTCAGTGCATTCTTTACAAGATTACAAAAGGCACCTTCTCTTTATATAAAAGAATGAATCAGAGAAAATCAAATGGCAAAGCCTTATGAAGTAGGTTAAAATTTGTTCAATACTTTTTCTACCAAAACTTGGAGAAAGTTCTGATCTCCTACGTAGTGTGTGATGAGGTCTTTAACTCTGTTTTCTGAAGGTGCTGGAAAAAAGCATTTTATCTATTAATCCATGTACCTCATATTCAGTTCTCTAACACAAAATAACTGTTTATTCACACCACCTAAGTAAGCATCCAGTCCAAAATCATAGCTAGGGTCTGGAAACCCAATCAGCTTTTATAGCAGGAGAATGACCTAGGAACAGTCACATCTGCCCTCTGTTTCTCCAATGGCTTCACAGAGTGAAACAAAGCTCAAATGTGAGCATCAGATCCATACATGTCAGCAGAGTGGACAGAATTTCATAAATGATACCATACAACAAACACTTCAGAAACAAAAAAATAGTTATGCTAATCCTTAATATGCATCATGATATATAATAGTCAGGACACAATGAAAACTCATAATGTCCATCAAAAGACAGTACATGTAAACAACAACAACAAAATTACATGACAGAGCAATTGAAGAGGAAAATTACCTATTTTCTTTCTGTTTTTCTCACTCACACATATTCATGTTCCTGTAGTTCTCTTTGATCTAGGTTATTTATCTTCAGAATGTAGTTACAGTTATTATAGTTATTAAACTTGATGCTTAAAACCAGAAAACCAACACATATTATTGTAAATTGATGCTGAAGTATAACAGATGTTATATGATTTATACACCATTTCAATTGCAGATATTTTTTTAAATCTAGTTATTTTATTTTGCATATAAAGAGTGATTCATTTTTATCCAGTACAGTAAATGGCCCAAAAGAGATTTGCATACCATGTTAAAGAGACCTTCTTTGAAAAGTTTTGGGTTTTTTTTCCTTTGAAAAGCCAAATAAGTAGGAGCAACAAGGGCTGGGAAGAGGAGCATATATAGAAGAAGCTTGATCAAGCTCTCAGTTTCAAAGACAGGATTCAGAATACATATATATTGTAATATTTAGTATTTTGCCCTGTGCTGTGCACAGTGCAAGTCTTTCCTCCCCATAATACTGCAATCACCCTATATGCACCCGAACCTACCAAAGGCCCTGCTGTCAGTCTCCCGTATCAGCTTTTTCCCTCTAGCTGCCTTGCTGATCTCTTAGTTTCCATCTCTTTTGAGACAGCCCAGTATGTCACCACACCAGTTTGATTTAGACTATGAGCTGTCAGGGCAATGACTGCTATGAATTTGCATAGCTAGGCATCCAGGTCTTTGGCACATTGGGATCCCAACCCAGCTACAGTTTTCAGGGTGATCAGTATTACTGTTCAACAATAACAATTCTAATTTTTCCTTAGTTCCTATGGAGTGAACATGGAGTTTCCCATGTCTTGTCTATGGAGATAACATTAATTTCTCTTGCCCAGTTGTTTGACCTCCTGCTTTCCCTCTTGTACCTTTCAAGTGAAGGTCAGAGGCAGATGCGGAGCCAGTGTAATTGATGAGGGTTCACTGCAGAGGGCTGCAGTGGTGGGTCAGGATACCAGAATGGACAGCTGGAAGATGTTTGAGACAATAACGTAAGAGTTGCTGAGCTCCACAAAGAATGAACAAGAAAAGATGGATGGTGACCCTGGGACTCAGCTACCCTCAATCTTCTTTCCTGTTGCCCCTCAGGAAAACTGCTCCTAAATGGCCTGGAAAACTATTCACGTTCTAATTATGTATTTCTCTGTGTAAGTATGTCTAGTTCTAGGCAAGCAAATCTCACATTGCTTTCTAAGACACATCTATCTTTCCTGAAGTGGAGTGCTCAGGTCCTTACAGTGTATTCTGAATTCCACTCAGTATACAGAAGGATTATTTTGGATGTCCAAGTTCCTTCTGCAGCAAGATGTTTGGGCTGCGTCTTTAATAAACTCAGGCTTTTTCTGAGTGACAGAAGATAAACACAGGCATAGCCCTCCTTTTTTATTGTGTTTTAAACTCACTGATTCTCATGACATTTCATGAACCTAGGCACATTTAGTAGGGTAGTGTTTTGGTTGGGTTTTGTTTTGTTTTGTTTTGAGCTGCAAAATCCTAGATCCACATGAGCATCCATCTTAATTAAGAAGAGCAAAACAAATCAAAACTCTCCCAATTACTGGGGGAAAATTGGGTCAAACACAACTAGTTCAAAATCCAAGACACTAACAAAAATTTCTAAAATGTTATTTCTTATTGATTAGTTTAACTCAGTTCATTGGAATTTTGGAAATATGGTTTATAGGCTTTAAACTACTAGAGTTGCCAGTGCTACCTATTTTTCCAATTTGCATCCTTGATATATTAAAGTACAGCTTCTGGGTCTAGTCCTACTACAAGCAAGGGGGAGTATCCATTTACCCTTCTGTCGTATGCCTGTGTGTAAGTCAGTTCATTATGACTTGCTTACAATTACTAGTCATTAAAAAAAAAAAAAAAAACAAACCATAATCACTGTGGGTTAGGTAAATGCTAAAACCATATTAATACTGGAAGTAACCCATGACTGGCCCAACACTGCCATCTAACAGAAGGGGGACACAGAACATTTGGAGATCTTTCAACTGTATTTAGAAAACACTTGCTAATATTAGCACCGATAGAGGATAAGCGCTCACAAAACCCAGTAAATCTTCTTCATGCTAGTACTTTCTAATATACATCTAGTTTTTTCCCTGCGTATCAACAAATTCCTCTATGATGCATCAATTTCTTGAGGTTTTTACTTAAAACACTTGCTAGCATCTGTTCTTGAAAGGATTGGCTTCTTACACTTGCCAGTCTTACTTAAAACAAGTCTTTATATACTTATTATTTGAAATGGCTTACAGTCTGCTTAAAAGAATTAATTATTTCAATTTCTTTTTCCAAAATTTTCTTATCCTTTCCACCCAGCTATTTAAGGATGCTTTCAAGATCTGATCCAGTCCCGTATCCTCAGGTTTTTATCCTAATCATCATTTGGAGTCACTGAATTAATAAGAGAGGCAATGAAGAACATCTGCCTGTCTGAGTGTGACACCAAACAACTGAACCATTTATGTTCACTTTTAATTAGACATAGAAATAAATGTTTTAGTGCTTTTTTTTTCCCTGCACTTGTCTTTTTGTCTTTTCCAACACATGGGCCACCTTGTTGACTCATCTGCGTAGCTACCATTTACTGCTGTTTATTCTGTTCCTAATTGCCCTTTCCAGACCTTCAGTAATAATGTATAATGAGCAAAGAATAACTTAATTAATTTAGATTAACCAAAGTCCAGATCAATTAGAAGACTGTAACAATTCTGCAAGACTGCCTTGTTCTTCCATCACCCATGACTAACGTTGAACAACAGAAGAGACCACACTGCTCTTTTCAAGTCTGGGGTGGTCCTTTATGATTTATATAACTGCTTGAAATGAGTGATCATCTTTGTGCACACTTCACAGTAACCTCACTTCACCACCCACCCCGCTCCTCTTCTCTAGGGCTAGTGCATTAATAATTCACTTCTCCCTGAGAACAAAGCTCTTGTAACTTAACTTCAAATGCTGTTTGGCTGAACGTTACAGCAAAAGCAGTGAAGGGGCATGCTGAAGAGCAGAGTCACTGTGTCTCAGAAAGCAGCTTCACTCCCCACCTTCCATGTGTCTTGTAAATAGCAGACAGGACTGTCAAGGATGCATATAAATATGGTTTTAAATCTCCAACAAGAGAGACGAGGTGTTGGAAAGGAGTATCAAAGAGAATCTGATGGTGATTATTGATAAAGCAATTTTACTTGAATTTTGAACTTTGCTGCCCCATAAAATCCACTAACCACTCATATGAAGCTTCCTGAGGAAAACTCCTTGCCCAAAATACCAAGCAAGGCAAGTCAGAAAAGTTTGCCAGAGTGGGAAGAGGAAGAAAATCAAGCCCTTTTTTTAATCTCATTTGACAAAAATGAGATGGCTATACTGTAGCTGGGGATGTATTTAGCGAATTAATTTTCAGATACTGGCATAAACTGGGACATTTGTCAACACCCATGCCACAACAGACTCCAGAAGCATGGATCCCAGCCCTACTGTACCTCCCTCTCCTGGCTGTGAGCTGGACTCAGATCAGAAGAGAGATGTGTTGATCCTTCAGCTGATGGGTGTGCTACTGTTTCGAAGACTTTTATGTGCCCAAGGGCTTTCTAGCACTGAAATAATCAAATCATGATGCATGTAGTGATGAATCGAACGTGCTACATCTGTTCAGATTTCAGAGGTAAATATTGCAAATAACTTCTTATTTTTAATGCACATTTTGACCTATGTAGCCTAGAAGACAGTGGAATACTGTACGTACTTCACCACAGAATATAACTTTAACAGTAGAAAACTGTGTAAAAGATGTGGCTGATTGGGGTATCCTGATGGTTATATCCACGGGAAATACATCCCTAACATGAGCCCACTGTCTGGAGGTCTAAGCACTGTGGAAGTGGATTCAATAGTGTCACCAGCCCAGCTTCAGGACATGGGGAGTGATGCGAACTTGAGCCACGTTTTCTCCGATGCAGAAGTATGAGCCTCTGCAGAACCACTGAGTACATTGTCTCCAAGAGACGACGCTGCATTAGTGTAACATTTGATTTTATTTGCAAACCATTCTCCCCCCAAAGACAGCTGGCCAGTGCGGCACCCAGCTCCACAGCAATGCGGTCAGCACTCCCAGACGGGACATATCTGCTCTCACCCTGCAGTCTCCTGGGGTAAGGACTGTCCATTTAAAACTCCGCTGTGCAATCCTGGGGAGGAACTGCACCTAATTAATAATAAATTGATGACTTAGGTGGCTACATTTGGTGGGAAATTTTCTCTCACCCATTAAAACCTGTGAGTACATTTTTCAAGCTGTATTTGTAGAACTATTGACTGTGATTTTTTTAGCATTATTTTATTTTGCTTTTTATTTCCTTCTCATTATTTTTAATTTTTTCTCTTCAAGCCATAACTCAACTGACTTGAAAACTGCATGCAGCCTTGTATACTCCATAATGAAAAATGCTGGTTTTAAATCAGTGTAGTAATGCTTCCTCCTCCACCTAAGTAAACTTTCCAATTTCTTTGGCTCTAAAATTCTTATTTTATTAAGACTGCACCCTGCATCAGCTGGAAAGTTTTGATCTCACTTAAAGTACCGTCATTCATTTCCTTCAACAGGAGGCCATTGCTGGTAAAATCACTGTTTATCCATCATAACTCAGTTACATCATAATATTTTATTGCTTGTACATATGCAATATTTTGTGGCTTTTTTACCTAGGAATAAGATGTTTATTATGCAGTGATTGTATGGAGTCTGAGGTTAAATATGCAGCCTGATTCCCCGCTCTCAGTGAATCAGAATTGCAAGCCATGAACAATATTGGAATGCTTGCCAGAGAGGCAGTACAGGCATTATCTTGACCCAAAATAATTTGCTTTTTACCTTCTGCAGTATTAAAGATATTTTTGACCCATTTGTGAAAACCTAGGAAACAAATTCACTATCATCTGTGAAGCCTGAAGGTCTGGATGAACAAATCATAAATCAAATGGCAGCACATGTCAAAATTAGGCATGCTCAAAGCTAAAAATGCAGACACTATGCTGATGTGTAAGTGGTAATTCTCAGGGAGAAAACTACTAGATGGAGGAAAAGAGAGAAAAGAAATGAAAGCAGATCTTTTAGAACATGAATAAAATCAAAATTGGTTTTTTACAAGTTCGTTCAAAGTCCAATATGGTGTTTCTGAATATTGATTGAAAATTTCCCAGTCAACAGAAAAAAAAAAAAAAATGAACAACCATCCCTTTGAGCTCATGCACAGAAACAGACCTCTTTAAAGCCAGTAGGACTGCTAAGGGTAAGCACATGTGTAAGTAGTTTCTTGGGTGAGATTGCAGTTTGCCCTTCCAAAGGTCTTTCTAAGACTGATTTCAAGGCCCAGCTTAAAAAAAAAGAAGCTTATTCCTTGCAATGAATTGTGGTCAGAGTGTAGGGGTGGTCGTTATTTTTACTATTACTATTATTATTGTTGTCGTTATTATTATTATCACCATCACCATTATCTTTATTATGGGTTATGGAACTAAACCAAGGTTATCACATCCCTGAGCCCAGAGACTATACAGTCATTTACACTCGATCAACTTCAAGCTCAAGTGCGAAGACTGCACAAATGCTGGCATTCCAGAGTTGGAAATATTTTACATCCACTTTGTACAGGCAGGAACAGAAAAGGGCATCAGAGATTTGAGTCATTTGTGTTTTGTAATATCTACTGATTTATACCTTAATATTAAGAAACTGCATTGGGAAATGGCAATTTTGTTACAGCAAGAAGAAACACAATTAGTTTGAAAAAAATGTGAGCTCTTTAAAATTATTACAAACTGAAAATTACATGTTCATTATCAAAGATAAGTAGTAAATTCTTAAGAACAGGAATAGTTTAAATGCAACTTCAGAACAGGAAATACTTATAGAAAAATTCTCTGTGGGAGGTTGTGCCAAAATGAACTAAATTATCATTATGTCTAAACATTTTTGTTTTCAGTAATTTGCCATTACTGTTGCCAGCAATTTACTAAGAGCATCGAGGGGCAAGAATTAAAAAAAAAAATAAAATAAAAAAAAAAGTTTTAATTAAGGAATTCTTTAGAAACAAAAGAAACCTCTAATGACACCTTATGTAGTTAAAACTCACAAGTAACAGGAGACTTGCAGCTTCCAAATTCATAACTATGTCCCATAGCTAACTGTTTGGCACAATTATCTCTCTGAGCAAGGTGTCCTGTTACCAAGAGAGATCTTGGAAAAGTCAGGAAAAGCAGAAGGGTTCATTTGTCAAATAAGCAAATAAGTTGCTCCATTCTTCAAAACAAACAAACAAAACCAGTCTGAATTAACTTTCACTACAAAAGTCCTTGCTTCGTTTTCTATCCAGTTTTTCTGGGAGTAGAACAATAAGTTTGGGGGATTACAGATAAAGAGGGAGTGATGGTGAGGAAGAATTAAACCTCATAGAAGAGGGTGGATGGCTAGCTTCTGGCTAGCTTCTTTAACAAGTTCAGACTTTGTTTCTCACTTGCAAGAAAAGGTTATCAAAGAGATCCCCAAGAGCTAAGGCATTGCCAAAAAAGATTTTATCCAGCAAAAATTTTATCCAGCCTTCCTGAAGGGGTTTGTTTCAACATTCAAGTCTCAGGTCTTACGTTGCTTACACTACTTTACATGAATGTTGGGACTATTAAAAATTACCAGTAAAGCAGTGCTCAGAGTTACCAGGCATGGATAAATCTCTTCTTTCTTTCCAAAACCTGACTTTATACCACGTGGTGCATAAGCCTTGCAAGTTGTGTCATACATGCCCCAGTCTCAGATGGTCTCGGACAGTGTCTTAGTCAATGGTTTTAGTAAACAAAATGTAGTTTCACCTAGAGACAGAGATTAAAGATTAAATAAGATGAGTTGGCTCTGTCAGAAAGTGTCTCCAGTGGGCATTTAGGTTCAGCCTTTTTGAACTTATAGCAGATAAATATTCTTCAGGATGTGTGGAGACCTATTAAGCCAACTGTTTCGTGGAACTTCAATGGAATTACAACGCACTGCCCAACAGCATGTGCTGTCGTCATTGAGATAAACAGTCTGCTACTGGTATGATGTTCTAAAGATGTTATTAAAGTCACAGCTGAATTCTGATTGCCTTAAGAAGTTGAGTGATTCTTGAGAATTATTTACTAGAACTGAAGAGACATGACGAATATTGTGACAAAAAAAAAAAAAAAGAGACATATTTTTTTTGGTAGAAAATTCTAATTTCCATCGAAACAGGTACACAACACAATGAAAAAGAAAGTATCCTGTCATTCACTGAAGAATTCAGAGGGAGTAGTCTCAGTATGAAAAAAGTTTCAAGGTAAACACATCTATCTCAGTATTTGGGATATTTCAGAGAAGAACAAATCAGTGTTGTTGAGAAGAGGTAGGTTGTGATAACTGAAGAACTTTCCAGCGTGATAGGAAGACCATGAGCAGTATCCTGCTGGATTAAGCTGATACTGCATCTAGCACAGGATTTGGCTTCTGATGGTGGCAAAACCTGGGTGTCACCTTTTTACTTTTTCCTATGTTCTCAATTCTCTGTTGTGTATAATAGAGATATAGAATATAATTAAATGTAATTTTGCCACACAATTAGAGAAAAGATTGCCCTTTGGCCTCAAAAGTCACTGCTGAATTAGCTTTTTAAATGAGTATGAGTGGCATATCCAAGCAAACCCCACACATTAGGTTCAGTATAGTTCTCTGAGGTCCAAACTGTTTTTTTCTCTGCATGATTCCTGAATAAATAGATTTCGTACAAAGTGTGAATATCAAGCAGGTAAGATGAAAAAAATCTTCACCAACGCTAGAGGCAGGCTGTGGCATAGCTTTGTAACCAAGCCACAGTTTCTATGGGGAGCAACCAGGCTAAAACAATGGCCAAGGGCCATACCCCTTACACAATGGCTTTCACACAGGAAATCACATGCTACCAGTTCAAAACACCATTTACAACATATTCATCCTCAAATCAAATAAAGTCACAAGGAAATAGACAATGATATTAATCTTCTGACTGTTGGAGCTGGTTGCCTCCATGCTTTTTCAATGAGTGAGTAAGCAGCCAGGTAACTACCTCATTCTGAATGGAAAAAAAAAAATATATATATATATATAAAGGGAACTGAGCCTTTTATATGATTGTTACATTTTGGCAAACTCTTCTGGAACTGGGAGTGAAGAATCATCCTTCATCTCTACACTGGCCAGGTGAAAATGTGATTGCTATGCTCAAGCATAGACTCGTTTCTTCACATTTCCTCAAACTGAGAAGGGGTGAAAAAAAGAACAGATAAAACCAGGATTTACTTGCATCATTCCAGCCACTCAGGGGAGAAGGTGTGCTGCTGTTGCCCTCTGACAGGGTGTAACTTTGGGTATTTACCTCCTGGATCTTCTAAAGGGATTTGTGCTTCCCCAAGGCACAGTGTGCTCAGGGGTGGAGGGCGGAACGAGGGCCACGCTATCCCCACCGCCCCACTGCAAGACATAACCCATCCCTGAAGCACTTGTCCATCTCCAAGAACAAGGACACACTGAAAACTTACTCACATATAGAGTGACTAGCTATTTTATTTTCTCATCTTTGTGATGTACCCTGGCTAAAAGGAAGGTGTATATCTAATTGATCTTACTGGGGCAGAGATTACACTGATAAAATTAGTTGCTTCTATGTCTGCCAAGACTCTCTGCATGTTAATGTTTTAATCTCTGTAATTTTCATAAAAGAAGGGTGTGCAGCATGGTATCTCATCTCCCACAGACTCAAATCCTCTCATACCTTCAGGCACTTCCTTCATGCACTCCCCAGCAATGAAGATTTCTCTCCATATAGTAGATGAATCACTGTTGATGAACACAGCTAATAATGTCATATTCACAGAAGGCAGAAGCAATTACTCTTATTTTATTAGTGTCCTAAGGATATAGTTCATCAACCAGGTAAGAGTATGTGGGGGAGAAAGATGTAAAAACCACTCATACTGCTGGGCATACCAAAGACAAAAAAATAAGGCAAAATATGAGAAGAAATTTGAGGAAGTCCAAATATCCTATTAACACACCCCATGCTGTGAAATTAGGGAAAAAAAGTGTATGCATTTCTCCATATTCTCTTGACACTTGTTGCCACATTTGTTGTACCACCACATTGTGCTAACCACTCACATGGCTCTAGTCACAGTAAGGTGTCCTTACCAGTGTCCTCACTCCTAGCAGAAGATATCTTCTCAAAAGATAATTTGATTTCAGTAATGTGGTCCATTTTATAATTACATGGTTACTTACAGTAACTACACTGAACAAGCGCAATTTCTGAGAAAAGAGTATATTTGCATTTTTTAAATATCAATTAAATTTTTTAAAAAGTTTGGAATCTAAGTAGAAATGGAGAGTATATTTGCCACATCTCTACACAGGACAGAGTTTTCTGACCATATACAGCCTGTGATTAACAGGGGCATAGATATGGAAATCATCTTTTTTTAAAAAACACATCTTACCTTTTTGGCACATATGTGTCCTACTGTATAGGCTTCCAAAGAAGCTGTCATTCAAGTTTCAACAAATGACATTCAAAATGACAGGAAACACATGATATGGACCTAAAACTTTGCATTTTTAAAAAACCAGGCAGAAACAAGTGATCACAATAACTGATGAAAGTTTTAAAGCATGAATCTAGCTGTGAATCAGCACTTATTCAATGTTTGAGAAGACTAGGCTGCATTTTTGCATGAGCAACTATTAGCTTACACATATGTATACGAGGTTAGGTAGCTCAAACACTACTAGTTTTGGAGATTTTTTTTTTTCAAACGAGCAGACTAGCATCAATTAGTACACACAGAGTAGAGATGGATTACTGCAACAGCAATCAGAAAATTCCCCCATTAAAAAACCCAGAAAACCTTAATTTCCCAGTTTGAGGACTTTTGTCCCAAAATCCATGCGAATTCATTTGGGAAATGGAAATTTTGAAGGTAATACACAAAAGGTAAGCTTTCCTACAGAGAGAACATGTTGGAGTAACAATTTTGTAAGTGCACTTAATATAGATCATGGTAAAAGTTTTTCTTGTTTTGGTGTTCTGGGACTTCTATCTGTTCATTTATTTATTTAAGTTACTCTATTAAGTTACTGTGTTGTTTGGTGATAGTTTTTCACATAACTTTTAAAAAACCCAGAGGCATATTCAACATCTTATTTATTCGCTAAAACTTTGTTTGTTTTCTGAATCTCATTTTGAAAATGAAAATTTGTCTCATATCCTTGTAACATTAAAAATGTTTAATTTTCTTTTCAAGCTTGTCAGCAAAATGTCAGACAAGCATTATTGTATTTAGAGAGAAAAATAGAGGCAAAACTAGAATACATTCAACTTATTCGCAGCTTTTATATAAAGGCTGTAATAATGTGCTTCTGAAATTATTGTATTAATGCAGAAAGCATGAACCTTATAGGCATTCTAAGAAGCAGCAGGTATTGTGCCAATTCAGAATTGCTTCTTACCTTCAAAATAATGTTATTTAGAATCTAATGCAACTTTTGCTGGAATCAAAATGAGTGTCTGAAATGTTATTTTATTTCTTACGTAGTAAGTGAATGTGTAGTATCTATGGAAAAGCATGAAAACCAACACTTGAAAAAAACAGTCTCCGCTTTCACAGACATTACAGTAGTAGACCAAAACATGTTTTATTATTTTTCAACCTGAATGCATTTTTTGTCATGAGTTGTAAACAGTTTAGTATTTTATTTTTACAGTTTTTACTGGAGTTGGAAATGTCTGATCTTCTAGACATTTTATTATCAAGGAGATATTAATTTTTTCAGGACATTGATATTTTTTCCTGAACAAATATATACAAGTGTGTAATTAATTTGATATTACTACACAAAAGATTGTTTTAGGGAAAAAAAAATCTGCTATACTTAGTCCCAGACAAATTGAATATTGTTAAATATCTTGCCTCATTCCTCTCTCTACTATATAAGTTTCTAATAACTATAATGACAGTATTTTTACTTACTTCACGTTGTTGTTGAACATGGTTTGGTTTTGGGGTGGGTGGTTGTGTTTTGGGTTATGTTTTTGTTTGATTCTGGGGTTTGTGTGTGTGTGTGTAATTTAAAGAGATGCAGACCCTGATCCAACAAAGCACTTGCTTGCTTACACATATAATTAATTTTTTGATGTCTGCAGCTCCAGCAAAAATCAGCGGATGGCTCACCCACACCTATCTGCATTGTGGACCCTAGTCTTACAGTACATTTGGCAACAAAATACCTGGACTAAGGGAGCTTCATCCAGGGTAAGAATAAGAATTTTTAAGACCATTTTGAAGGATGAAGCAGAGAACCAGGAGCTTGAGACCATGAGGTGCACATCAGTCACCTCTTCCAGAAAACAGTTTCTTACTCTTTAATGGCATTCAAATGCCATTTGATTCAGTTTTAAGCTTAAACAATATCTAAAAAATTATTGCAAGGTTACTGGAAGCTAATATGATGTCCACGTCCTGATGTCCGTTACAGAGTAATGCTGGTGAAAGAGCAGTGCTTTCAAAGAGTGAGATTCATCAACCCAGGCAAGAAACACCGGCACCTACGTTTACCTGTGATAAAAGCTCAGTGGGGACAAGCTCTGCAATGAAAACCAGCACGGTTCATCGAAAAGCTTTCCTGATTTGCAGCCTACGTCAGACATTGTTCTAGCCCCCTAACACTGGTTTGGGCTAACCAGCTTCATTCTGAACCTCAGACCAAAACTCTCCTCTGGTTCCCTGCCTTCCTGGGCAGGTGTCAGCTTCCCCGAAGAAAGGAACTTTATTATCTCAGGCACTTTATCTCCAGGCACTTTACTGTCTCAGTGCCTCTCACAGGGTCTCCTAAGTCACTCCAGCTCTTTGTTGGACAGTGACAGTAACTTGTCATGTTGCTGGTAACACAATGTGAGCAGCACAAGTCATGGGGCTAACAGCTGCATCCAGCTCACAGCCCGCGGATGGCCACTCAGACTCCCTGGAGATGTTTCATGCTCTAAGCCAAGCCACTCAGCTGTGA
>NW_010125729.1:0-31905 GCF_000699245.1 Pterocles gutturalis | reverse complement strand
TGAACTGTACGGGGGTCCTGGATCAAGAAAATTGTCCTTGGCCAAAAGACAAAAGACAGCAAATTAAAAAATGTCTATTCCACATCCTTAAAGAGAAATTTTGGTGAGATGTGACCTTGTGGTGCTGCAGTGAACACCCAAGGGCACTGTTAAAAATATTGACAAAGTTGCCTCATTTTTCAGGCAAGGCTAAAGGTTTTACCTCAAGGCTACATTCTTAGACATTTGGTTTGCTTTATTAATTCTGCTTGATTTATGTACTTGCTCTTAGCTATGTTTGTTTAACATTTATATGCTGTCTTGAGTATTTCTTTATGGGTAGAAAAGACCCTATCACTATTCATAGACTCTTCATAAGTTATTTTATTGTGAATGAAACAATACAATATTGGCATAATTTAAACAGCGTGTCTAAGTTTTCTGTATCATTGCTAGATTAATTAAAGAGTAAATTTTCACAACAGGAAATTCCATACAATTCCAATGGCTACTTGCCTTGTTTTCCATGCATCCCCTCTACGTTAAATTATTTTTCAAGTTGAGAAGCAAGAGAATAAATATCTTCAGGTTATAGATATACTCCCTTCACGTCCCTCAAAGTTTTAATAAGACGCATTTAAATGTGCTTACAGCCCAAACTGTAATTAGGAATTCATTTTCTAACTTATTTGTCAGATTTCACAGATTTGAATTTCCCCTGGGGGAAAAAAACCCAACTGAAACAACAACAAAAAACCAATAATTGTATGAATTTTAAGTCTTTTCATAAGACAGACAAGGGTAATTGTTAAGTTAGTTACTTAATGTAAAATTAAGTTGGCAGGAAAAGAAATACCTTCACATATGCCCATGCCCTCAAAGGATAGAAAATGTGTATCACTTTAAAATAGATATAGAAAAACAACAGAAATTATCTGCTGGATTGCAGGGTGAACCAGACGTAACTCCTGAGGATGAGGGCCCCTGACTTGATTTGTTTATTTAACTGGAAAGATCAATAAGCATTAAGGAACAAGGAAAGACAAGGATAACAGCAAAACGTTCGTAGCAGCACACAGGACTCAGCAAGACAGCCTGGCCCCTTACCCTACCGAGAGCCGTTGTACTGCTGAGGTCTGCCCTCGCCCCTGGCACCTGTGCTGCCTTTGGCACCATTTTCATCCCCTTTTACTGTTGGAAGAGACAACAAGCTGGGGTAACACACTCATTCAGACACCTTTACATCCCTGACAGCTGAGGCAGATCCTGTGACAAAAGTTGTTTTTGGTTTTTGTTTGTTTGTTTATTTTTAATTTTAAAAAAAAAGCATATCCCCCTCTTTATTGTCTGTTTCCAAACAGCCCAGATGCCAGGACAATTCTTCTCTCATTTCTCAGCTTGGCTCTGGGGTGTCCCCACAACTGTACCACAGCAACATAAAGAAGTTTCCCTTTGGGTGCAATCTAGGGAAGCTGGTGGGCTGGTCTTTCTCTAAGAAACCAGACAGATTCCCGCCTTTAAATCCAATTCACGGAAAAGTTAGATGTAGAGACTGAGGCTTAGCATTGGTGTGGTGTCTCAAAGTCATTGTTTTCAGATACAAGCACTGACATTGGGAAACCTCTGATTAAGAAAGAATCAGGCTCAACACATGTTTTTAAAGCAAGCCTTTGGCCCTTATACTCACAGACTAAAGGCTGAGAATAATGCCAGGACAGATGCTAAGGACTCAGTTCAAACAGGACACTCTGACTGAAGCTTTAGGACAAGAGCCCTCCTGCAGCAGTGGTAAAGAATCACAAAGTGTTTCTCCCAGCACTCTCAAAATCATTATTAGAATACAAAAAACTGTTATTGGCCCAAAGCCCTCTCTCCCTGTATTTGATTGACTACCACGTCTTCCCCAGGGCTCCTACTGCCTGGTATCTTTCTACACCTTTCAGAGAAGTGGCACACATCTCCATAGATGCTCTCTGTAAACTAGCTCTGACACTGCTTATGTGTTACAACTTCAGAAGCTCTCCGTCAGGGCCCTGAATTTGGGAAGATATCTGATTTTAAATTGTTACAGTTCAGATGTTGCAAACCTCTCTTTATATATTCACTTGCCCCAGTTTAAGCTGTGATTAAAACTTTCTCAGCTTGCATCAGGAGATTCCTAAATTACACTAAATTGACTAAGCAGGGGATAAGCCGGCTTAACCAGGACTGTCTTTCAGTGGTCTTAAGCAGACCAATTCAAAATCAATTTAGACAGATAGCTATAATGTTTCATTGAAGAAGAGCACAAGTAAGGATACATAGTAATCCTTCTAATTTGTGGCTAAATTGCTAAGGGACTGTTAAATGCCTTGCTTTATCAAAGTAGGGGTACAAAGAATATTCTCCTACTAGCCTCTGGAAAATAACAGAATTGTATAATTCCCTTTGCAAGTTCTCTTGCACTCACCAGACCCCAGAAAGTCTTTGCTTGCGTGTATTTACCACACTATGATTTACAGTATCCATGGAAAGGATGCTGTAGTGACTATGGAGGAAAAAAAAAAAGTGCTTAGGACTTGGTATTTAGTGTGTGAATATATTTCTAATAGTACGTTATATGTCTCAAAGAGAAAGGGTAAAAGACTTCCTTGTACAAAAGTAAATTGTATAATCTCTCTGACACTTACACTTCCAGTACTAGATAGCAGACACTCACGATCCTTCACATTTAATATTATGAAGTAGTGTGAATAAGGAAATTGGCTGATGTAGTTCTGAGTGGATCCACTTGCTTCAGAACAAAAAATCTGTTTGTTTTTCCTGTTATACATGATGTCACCTTGAATATGAAACTAATACAGCTCATAGCACCTACTTACACATTTTCACATAACGGTAAAATTAATGATTACAACAGGGAAAGTTTAGTTCTTAAGTTAAAGAGTATAAATCTGTTTTACTGTAAGTAACAGGACTTGGACTTTTTTTTTTTTTTTTTTTTTTTAGAATTAAAAAAAAAAAAACCTCAATGCCAGACCACGGACATAATTCCTTCACATTGCCTACAATCTAAGGAGAATTTATGATAAAAGCATTCCAGTAACTGTCTGTTTAAAATTGTGTCCCAAACACTGGAAGAGGGATATTTCACCATCCATTGCTGAGTGGCTCATATCAATGTCTCGTTCATCATCTTTAGCCTGTTACACTGCAAGAATTTATAGAGCAAGAGTCAAACACCATCATCAGCAACCAGAATTCCTTTAAAAACAGTGGGAAAATTTCACACAACAGATCTTCAGTAACTCATGCCTTTCATGGAAAGGACTCTGTTTAAATGCAATGTTGGTGTCTAAGAGATGATCCAAACTTTGCATCTGGTCATTCTGGTCAGCAGATGATTTCCAGCGATTCCACTGGGTTTTTGACTGGCGGCTGCCAGGAGGCCCTCGAGGGTTGTGTTGCATCAGTGCATTGCATACAGCCTTCACACAAGTTTCTTTACCCATTCTACATCTTTCAACTACTTCACACAAAATACCTGACAATGCCAGCTACAAAACCCCAAAATCAATAGGTGACTTAATTAGGAGGTCAAACAGACTGCCTTTTTTTCACAAAGTGTAAGTCTGACCCAACAACATTTTGCTTTTACTGCCAGCTACATGGGTGCGGATGCTTTGGGTGGACTCCAAGCAACAGGCTAAAAGCTGCAACATGCTTTCAGTGAGTGAGTAGGAAAACAGAACAGCCACTGGCACGTCTTTACTTTGTTTTACCAGGCATCGCCTGGCATGGCATCCTGTCAGTCCAACAACGCATCTTGCAAGGGACGTGGTAGTTTCTCCAGATTTGCAGCACACATTTCAATACAATATATAAATCTGGAAACACAGCGAGGTAGAAAACATCATCCAACAAATACCAATGTTATTTTTGTTGGCAGTACACATAATACATTTCACTTATCTCTGTAGGTGGGTAATAATAAACACTAACATAACATTTTTATGATCTTCATTACCTCCTGCATTTTATGCTTTCCTAGTACATCGCTTTACCTGAAAGTTGAAAATTGGGGTTATTGGAGATATATGAAAAATAACAGCTTGAGTTTATCATGAGCCAGAATTTTTGATTTGAAATGTGAGCTAAGTGGGCACTGTTCTGATCTCTTTCTTGTTCCTGGGATGATCCCCACTGAATTCTGCAGAATTATATGTTATTGTCACTGGAGCATACAGCACTTCAGTGAACATCAAAGAGCAGGTATTACAACCCAGGCAAAGCAACCTTGAGATTCTGACATGTGCATGCTTCTAGAATGAGAGTCAGAAATGACAAGGGATCACTTGGGAGTTCCTTGTACAGTATTTCACTCATATTAAAATTACCAGAGAAGAAGGATCCACAAGAAATAAAATGTATTTTTCAAGGCCTCTGCAATACTTTCCACTGGTTTGGTTTTTTGTTTTTGTTTTCCTAAAGGATCAAAGGCAACCACATTAATATTTAAATTGGGATTGCTTCACTTTGTATGTGTCTTCACATTGCTGTATCCTTCAGCCTTGACTGCTCAAAGGCAGTTAGGAACATAAATCACAGAGATTTCAAAGAAGGATGGGCACTGAAATAACTGCAGATCTGGAGCTCAGTACCTTTTCAGCAACACAGGTTGAAATGGATGGAAATGGGTGCAAAAGGCCACAACAAAAACCAGAATCTCAGATGGTTTAAATAAGCAGTGTTAAACTGTTGTCAATTCACACCAAAAGAAAATCAGATCCTTTTGAACATCAACTGAGTCTTCAGCACTAAGCAGAACTTACTGCTTTCACTACATAGAGTAATAGCAAAAAAAAAAAGCCACAGAGGAGGAGTTTAGGGGAAAAAAAAAAATCTGTTTTCAAGTAGCACATAGTTCATTATAAGAAAACAAGCCCTATAGTATTGGTTGTTCTCATTAGCTGCCTCCACAGCAAATGTATGGAATTAGACTGCTAGCAGGCTGTCATTTTTAAGAAGTACAATTCTTTATCCTGTTGCATTCTGTATAAAAAGTTTAAACTTTCAAAAATACTTCTCAACGAAACATTTAAAAATATGTACTTTTTTATATATGGAATGTTTCAAATATTATAGGTGGCGAAACAGTAAACTATTATTTTTCACTCAACTTTATCTACATGTTAAGAAAAAAGTAGAAATTACATTGAATCAGGAAACTGTCAGTATGTGTGAGAGAGGAAATAATAATAGTAATAATAACAATAAAATCTAACAATCCTGTTCTATTGTTTCTCCTTTTACCCGCAGAAGCAACAGCTTCAATTATACCAGACAACCGAAAACATTTTTTTTAGGTTTTTTTCAAATGTAATGAATTTAAATAACAATTTTGTTAGCCTCCAGTTAACACCTAAAAACCTACTTCAGTGAGGACCCTGGGATTAAACTGTAAATGAGTGGTTGAACAGTTCACAGCACTTGTCTGGGAAAGGGTGATCTTCAGTAATTACTTTTTTATCCCCTATGAGACAGTATGTATAGGGATCCCAGTCCAGGGGGAATGCAGCATTCTGCAGACTTCATAAATTTTAAAATGAGGAAATTTATAATAGATATATCAGCAGACACACTGCAGAAGTGAGATCTGCACTGCAAATTATTTTGTGAATTCATATTTTACTAGGGTGTTTTGATTTTCTTTTTTTTTTTAGACACTTTCACAAACAGTGATGTGTTATTATCACAGAAATCTTTCACCCACCATCCTTTACACTAGCATCTCCCTGGTTTTACGGGGCAGCTGTAGATTTTCTCACAGAGAGGATGGGGGCTTGATTTAAAAGCTACTAAATCCAACAGATTATTAACTTCAGCAGATTCCAAACAAGGAAAAATACATATTATAAAAATCACCTTTCAAAATGACTCCTGCAAATAGAGGCACAAGGAGAAAGCAGTCCTACAGGTTCTCCGTGTTCTGCAGGACGTACAGCTTCCTCTGTCCAGGCAGCACAGGCAGGGCAAAAAAGGGCTCCTGCTCCTTTTCTCTAAAGTCGGTGGTCAACACCTAATAGAAACAAAATATTCTGTTTCTTTGACTTCGTTTTAGTAATCGATACAGAGAGGAAAGCTTGTAAAAGAATCACTCTCTGTGCATGTTCTATTTACAGCTGGATGCATCTGCACGTAAAGGTCTCCAGCCAAGAATCTTCAGGCAAATTCTCTTTGAGTCCCAATCCTGCAGGTCTCTGGCAGCATGCTGATACCTAATTTCTATCCCCTTTGACACCAGTTCTGAATTTGGCACTGTGAGTTGAAGGTGACACACTGCACACACCAGGGGACAAGTGAAAAGGATCTAACAGTAGAAGAAGCTTGGAGACAATACAAATGGGAGTCAGGAAGGAACCCAAAGGAAAGAACAGTTGTTCCATGGGTATTCACATCAGTGTATTATCTTCAGCATCCTAGAGATTAAATTCTCCCCCATAGGTTGCAACTTGCGTTAGGAACTGCCCCGCGATGATATAGTGTGGCTTCTCCCAGGTGACTGCCACTGCTAACAGGAAGCAATGCCATGACTTGTGTGTATTTTTGAGGGTATTAAAAAAAAAAAACAAAACCAAAAAAAACCCACCACCTCAAAATTAGAAGCCAACAAGTACCTACTGAGATTCTATTTGATTGGAAAGATAACAGGACACAGTACATCATGAATGAAGGGGGTAACTCCAGACCATAACTTTGCACTGAACTAGCTCCTCTCTCAGCCACGCTCCCCCACAGACAGACTAGATACTCATCAGTTTTGTCTTTAAATCCTTTGAGGCTCTTAAATTTGACTATTTCCCTTGACAGCCTGTTTCCTAGGACTGTATCACTTTACATGGCGATAAACTCATCTGAATATCAAGCCTACATCGCTTTCCTCCATTTCATTGCATTATCCTATGTTGAAGAAAGGCTCATTATTTGTATGCCATTGCAAAGCTTCCTCTCAAGGTGCCTTTGCTTCCAAAGGGTCACTGCCACACGATACAGAAAAGACCTTTAAGTTCATCCTACTTATCCCTTTCACCATATGAAAGTCCTCCCAGCAGTATATATGCTCAGTTCATTTTAAACTGTTTCACACAACAGTTGCTGTTCCTTCCCTTGGGAACGTATTTCACAGCCTAACAGAGCAGCATCTCCCTTGGACCTCCCAAGGAAAAGTTTCTGTTTTAAATGAGGTGTCCAGTTCCTCGTTATGGCTAGGCAGGGTTTGCTTTTCCAGTACTGTTTGTCTCCTCAGGAAAGAGAAGGAGGAGGTTTATGAGAACACAAGAAAAATAAACCCTGCAGGGCCACCCTTGACCAAGTGCCCCACTGTCTGAGAGTGCCTGGGAAGGACAAAAGGACACAAACAACGAGAAGGTGGCTGAAAGGCAGCTCCCCCTAACCATCCTCTTCTCCAGAGCAAAATGCAGGAACAAAACAAGCTAAAACCCAAATCAACCAACCAAGAAACAGAGGTTATGAGTGAAATTCTAAGCTGTATCTCCTTGAGAGGCAAAGCAGCCTCCCACCTTTCCCATGTCAGGACAGCCCAGGCATTTCTCCAATTTACTCCTTAGCCTTAACCACCACTAGGAAGTCACAAAGACACCTGAGTTACCCCTCAGTAAGCTGAGAAATTTGAAATGAAGCTGACCAGGTAACTGGGCACTTGTGGCCAAACTGGATGTCCCCACAACAGGACATTTTTGTCACTCGGAAGTTTTCATCCAGCTTATTTGTTTCTCTCTCTCCCCCCCCCCCGGGTCATGGGCACTCTCTGTTTCTGGATCATTCCCATTTTTCCCAGCTGTTATGTCCACATTACAGCCATTGCTCTTGCCAACCCAGCCTGACTTAAAGTCCCTCTCCCACAGCTTTTGCAGCAGCAGCCACACCGCCGCTAGCAGGACTCACATATGTTGCTTTGGTGTTGCTGTGGTTTTTTGGAGTGGCTAAAGAGGGCTCACAGTGGGAGTGCACCAGCAACCGGTGCTCTGCATTCGAATAGATCTGTACAAGAACTGCATAGCTAAGGACATTATGATTATATCAACTGTAAATATAAACATATACACACACATATTTGTATGTAAAATAATGCTTAACAACCATTTAGGTAAGAAGGTTAATTTAACAGCCACATATGCCAACTAGCTAGGTCCATATGTGTTTTGGAAAAGGCTAAGGTCTTCACCGTCGTTAGATTGACCATGCTTATAGTGAATTATGAAATTCAGTCCTGTTACAAGAAATATGTTAAGACTCAGCTCCCAAATCAAGTGTACATCAAGCTGATAGATGTAGTCATAGATAACCCACACAAGAATTACAGTTTTCTGACATACGTAACTCTAAGTTTATGTCAGTAAAAGTGAGAACTGTCCTGAAAAAAAGAATTATAGCTCATCTCTAACTTTTTTGTGGTTGACTGTCACTTGTGCTCAGTTGTTCCTCTGTATCTAAAATACATACCAGCTTTGAATAAGCAAGTGAAACTTCAGTCTTATTCATATTAAAAAAAAAAAAAAGGAAGTTATTTATGTTCCTTTTGAAATCCAGTCTAAGAATGAGGATATTTTTTCTTTTTGTCTTGCAGGTTCAAGCACAACCACCTTCTCAGCTTCGCTAATTAATCTTGCCCCAGCTGCTGACTCCACAGGTGATGAGACTCTCCACTTGTCAGCTAGGAAATACAGCTTCTGTAATAGAGAAAAGTTTCCATCTGTGAGAGTCTTAAAACCTCTATTAAAAGGTTTAAAAAAAGTTCTAGGGAACTTGCCCATGTAATTGAAGAATACTGGAACTTTGAAGTTTTAAAGTATAAGCTACTAAAAGCTTTTGTTTATTTTTTTTTTTAATCCAGCTCCATTTTCAAACCAAGGTAGCAACAGCCGCTTGATAAATAACTTTTTTGCCACACGCCATGCAGTCAATTACCTGTAGCATCAGGGTTTTTAGTTAGCAAACTGTCCAGCTTCCTGGAAAAAAAAAATAAAATTACTTTCTTGCTATCTTCTAATTGAACAGTATGCTATGAAAATGCCTGCATTACTACATATTTGTTGCTTTTCCTATAGCAACCGGAGGGAATACTCTCCTCAGGGAAATACCACAGGGATTATTTGCTACACTTATGGTAAAAAGAGAGTACGTGCGGACTCACATCCAGCAAGACGAGTTGATGATGAAGCTCAAATAAGCTTTCGTGACATTTTGCCAGTATTGATAAGATGTTTTCATTTATCTTCCCCTTACACTCTTCATTAGGAACTGATTTTTAGCAAACACAACTTGAGAAAGCAGCCTGAATTGCCCACAGTTAGAGTGAGCAGTATCGCTGGTGTTTGTTATAAGCAGCCCATAAGGTCAGCATGTTTATTCCATCAGCCACTCGCTTTGATCAGGGACAGTAACACAATCTGCCTGAATCTCTGTAGACCTGACAGTGACAGGGCTGCTGGTGGCTGGTGACAGCTGTTTGTCACACTGCCCAGAGCTACCGCCCTCAAATAGGTGCTTCTTCCTCCCAGCTGTAGCTGTGACCCCTCTCACCCCCCATGTCGGTTCTCATGTTCACTACAAATTGCTGTGACCCCCACTTTCTTTCTGCCACCCTGGGGCAGGGGGCTGAGGGTGCTGTAACATCACTAGTGACCGCTGGGAGTTACCTTTCTGCTTTAGGACGGCTTGGCAGTCTGTTTTCACCGGCTGAACTCCTGCGTGCACAGGCAAAATCAAACCAAGGAGGAAATAAATACAAGCAGTTATTCTTAGTTAGATTTGGGATTCTGAAAACAGGTTTTTTTGAGGATAACTATGACAATTTGAGGATGATTGGGGAAACTTCACTGGAGCCAAAGGAAGAACTCCAAGGCAGTCAAAGAGTAGCTAAATGAATCTACAGTTGCTTTGTAGAAGACCTGACATTTTCTTGGAGGTCTACAAAGACACCATGCTGTTGTCTATGCTAATAGATACAACAGGGTATGGGCTGTTCTTGGGCCCTGAAGAAAAGGTCAGAGTGCAGCTGGGCTCCTGTGACTGAGTTCTTTACCCTCTCCCCCTACAGCCCCCAGGACAATGTGGCCTTGTACATTCATCCTGCCGGGAGCAATTCCTTGGGGCAGAATTGTGCTCCAGACTCATGCCTTGGCATCACCAAAACTGTGCCAGGGCTCTTGACAATAATTTAGCAGAATGGATGGTCACATATCAAAACCTGAGGCTATGTCCCTTCCATATTTAATTTATTAGTATGTGTGTAGTCGGTAATTCAGACACAGGGTCCTTGATACAGAGACATCAGATAAGAATTGATAGTTTCTTGGAATACCATTATTAGTATGTGTGTAGTCGGTAATTCAGGCACAGGGTCCTTGACACAGAGACATCAGGTAAGAATTGATAGTTTCTTGGAATACCGAAGGTGAAAGAGTGCTCAAAAAGTTGTTTGGTCCATTCCTGTGCCCCAAGACAACTCTATACCTAGATACCTTCACATGTCCTTGGCAAATTTGCTCTCAGGAACAAGATCTTTGGTGGTGCCATCACCCCTAAAAGGTGTAGGAGGTATGATCTCAAGCTTTCCTCCCATATCACAATTTCTAAACTATTAACCATTCTTACCACGTTCCTTCTTTAAACGGTATGAGTCCTTGCCAAATTGCAGTACCCAAAACTGTCTGCAGCATTCCAGCTGAAGTCTTTACCGTTTGGAGACAAGCATAATTTTACCATATGGTCATATTTTAGCAGCACAAATAATTGTATTCTTTATCTGGGGTTTAATACACTCACAGGATGGGTAGATGTGGGAGATATGAATAGACATAGGAAAAATATTAGAGGTTTATTTATAAAAATAATGATTTAAGTGTCATAGACCTTTCCATTCTCCCACGCTTGACTCCTAAACCTATTACAGGCTGAAAGAAGAATATAACCTGTGTACACTGACAAACCATAATGAAAAACAGCTTGGGCTGACAGGTGAGAGAGGGCAGGGGGAGCCTCTTCAGATGGATATATAGAGATTATCATGGCTATAAAAGGATGGAGAACAGCAAGCATGGGCAGCTGGTAGAAATTGTGAGAACTCATAGGAATTTTTCCAGTCAAAAGTACTAGGAAATTAAGGTAATTAATCCCAGTAATTGCTTATTTTCATAAATAAGAAGTTTGGTTTTTTTTCATTTGCCAAGCCAAATGGATATTTTTCTACATTCTTTACCCCCTCACCAGAGATTGTGAGCCTCGAGTGTTATTTCACTACTGACAATATTGATCAGTCATCAGGTTTTTAGCACAATAATAAAGACAGAGCACTAAATATTTCTTCTAAAGAAATAGATGATTAAATAGAGAAAAGAGCAGAAATATAAAAAGTAAAACTTTTCAGAAATCTTGCACTAGGAGCTTAGATTCCTCCTGAGAAGCTATGAGAACACAGCACTTCACTTTGCAAATCACTTGGTGCTTCTGAAACTCTCTCTTAAGTATTACCTGTCTTTTTCTTGCTTTTCCTATTGGCACAAGGAGACAGAAGGATGAGAGGAAATGGTTAAAAATAATCTGAAGTTTGTTTTTTAGGGATCCAAGTGGGTCCTTACAAAAGGAAAAGATGACATATGGAAGCAATTACCTTCCACTGCTCACTACTCTTCTTAGTAGTTTCTTACTAGCGTGAAAAGTGTTGCCTGCTGGTGAGGGAAAGCACTAGGTGTTGGGCATTTAGCACTCCTCTCCTTACCTCCCTTCTCTTCTGTTACGCTGACCACAGAAAGCAAACAATGTTCTCTCTGGTCCACATCAGATACGTGCATCTTAAGAGACTTTATTTTTCTGTTAGCTCTGCCTAAAAGCGTAAACACCTCTAACATTTTCTCTTTGATATTCCCTTGGAGATTTCAATGACCAATTTCACATTGGGTAGTTTACCATTGGAAATGAGAATGGCACGTGGTCAGTAATGCCTTAAAATAGCTCCCCATTATATCAGGCCCAACACTGACATCAAAATTATGGTAACACATTAAAAGAATCCATTAATTATTATTTACTGGCAACTCTATAGTGGAGTATAATTACTTCATATACCACTAATCCCATGGAATACATAACAGAGCTCTAATTTGGCATTGGCATTTTTCCCCCAATTCAAGTAGCACTGTGAATATAAAAATACAGATGGGATTACACTCTGGGCGTTGCACATACTATATAATTTCCCCAAGTGAGCGCAGCCTTGACTGCTGTGAAGAAGTAGCATCATCTGTGGCTCACTGCTGCACCGAACCTGCTCTCCGCAGTTAAGCTTGAGATGGAGTCAGGCACAGGTTTTACAGACCCTGTGTGCAAACCTGCTTGGCCAAGAGCTGAACCTGGCAGGAGCCTTCTCTTTTCATCTTCCAAGATTTTGTGTCACTTCAACGGACAGGCAACAGAAGAAGAAAAGAGACTACGCATTATTAGTTCTTCAGACCTCTCTTGCCTTTTTACCAAAATCACTCCAGCCTTTTCAAGGATGAGATTCAGTCTTTAGTAATTTATTTTTTACTCCTATTTAAGAGAGTGTGGGAAATGACCTACCACGTATGTCACAAGGACATGGTCACTAATGGCATATATGGCATTTCCAATAAGAGTCTCAAAGTGTGAGGACAGAAGAGACCTCTGTGGAAACTCCAAGGCTAAGGTTTCTGAGATGCAGAAGCTCATTTTTTGCAAGATTTTGCTCTCCTGTATATTTATTTCAAGGAATAAGGACCTTGTCAAACCTAAGAAGGAGCAGAGAGAGTACAGCAGAGACTTAAGCAGGCAGCTACAAGTGTGCTGCTGCCACCCCTACAACCAGGCTGGAGTATATTTGCTTGTTAAAATCCTGGAAGTGAGTGGTGGTGCACAGAGTAATCCCAGACCAGCACTATGCAAGAAAGGTCCCTCCCGAAAAAGTGGAGGTTTCAGATTCATGTTTTCCAGCTGTTACCACTATGCAGATTTTGGGTTTCTGGTAGGACCTTAGAATACTTGTATACTTATTACACCACACAACGTGGATCTGACTGCAGCATGGAGCATGCAGAAGCTACCTGCTTCCTGGAACCCACTGAAGTTCATTAAGGAGAAGGCTAATCTGCTCTGCATATCTCTTAATACTATTTCTTGTAAAATGAGCTGAACAGAGGCAGATGATAAAAATAGTCTGTGTAGGTTTTCGTAAGAGGAATGATTTCCGTCTGAAATAATTATTTTTGCGCACTGTTGGAAGTGGCTTGCCTGCTCGGACAATTAAATGTAAAATGGACTTCTGTACATGCTTTATAGTTTAGAAATGTGTTTCTATAATGACTTTGGCTCATGCACTTAAAATCTGTATAAAGATTGAATGAAGCTCCTATTTTACTAAGGTATTTTGTTAAAAAAACTTCTGCAGCAAATCTTATTTTTTTAAAGCATTAAATTGTCATTTTAAAGATATAGTTTCAGGTCAAAGAGGTGTATTTGTAACCTACTACAAAACCAACTCCTTAATTGACTAAAAAGGCAGTATTTTAAAGACCTATCACCTTGTAGCCCAAGTAAGATCACTGAAATTTTATGGGTGTAACTACAGTCAGAATTTGGTCTCTCATTTATTTCTCTGCCATACATATGTTTTGCATTTCTCTTAGCTTGGATAACAAGCTTAGGCTTCTGAGCTTCATATTCTCATTTGCTGATTTAGTCCAACAAATTTATGCTTACATTGCAAGACAATTTTTCACTTAATTCTCTTTCCATTAGGATGTCTAAAAAAAGGAAATACTTCTGTTGGTTCTAGATTCCATTAAAGGCTAAATTTATCCAAATGGTTAACCAAAACTGACCTTATGTTCCCATTCAAGGTTTAAACACGCTCCTAGGATTGTTTATATTTATGATTCACTTGCTATCTTAATTGTATATTTTAGAGTTCTCCAGGTTGTAATGTTTGCCTCAATATCAAATTGAACAGAAAGTTTAGCACAGGTTTATTAACTAACGACATCCTGGAAAAAAAAGCCCTATAATATGAACAGTGCTGTAATGCCTTTAGGTGGTGATTAATGGGAACTCTGTCAGGCATTTTAAAAGTCATATCAGGTAAATCCTTAGGAGAAAGGGGAATTTCTGTGTCTTCCAGTCGGGTTTTAACATGGTCATTAATTATATTTAAGTAGAACATTCATGGGTTGTATTTCCATCTAGCATCTTCAAGGACAAGTTGCCTTCACACATTGCAGATCCCATTATGTTTTTTAAGCCAAGTTAATTTTCCCCGAATTAAAAAAAAAAAAACAAAACAAACCCCACCCAAAATACCACCAACAAGAAAACTCTCCTTGACACCTTTATTTCTTCTTTTCCAGGAGAATCTTCTTCCAGGTACTCGCCTGGAACCTTCTTTATGCAATCCTCTCTACATTTCATGCAGTTGCACTGGTGCTCTCTACTTTCCCCTCCCAATTGTCTGGTTCCTACAGGCTGGGGCCCCCTTTTAGCTACCAGTGTCTGGGGCTGACAAGGAGCTAGGTGTATTCGTGTTGTCTTTGCAACAAAGGTGAAAATAAGCTGATCATTTTGGCCTCCAAATTAGTCCCATTTATAATACTGCCACTAGACATGGGTGTTTTTCATAGCATGTATCATGACAGCATCAAAGCGTTTCATAATATGAAAGATATGCCAAATGTATTGCTAGGAGGAAGATCTTTTTTTCTTGATTTTTTAATACAGTTTTTTCAAATAAAATAAGCTGCTGGCAGACTCCTTTACATTCCATTTGGCTATTAGTTGGCACGTACCTAGTTCAGTAGAAGAGTTTTGTTGTGCACATGAAAACTGGGAAGATTCAGGCTCAACCAGATCTGCTGTGGAACTCTGTTTCATAAAAATCCTGTTGGTTTTGTTTGGTTTTTTTTTTTTCCATCCCAAAAATTTTTCCTCTGGTCTCTCAGTAGGATACAAGCTGGACTCCATCAGACCCTGTTTTTAGTGATGACTAGGAAACATGGATGGAAAGACAGAGAGAGAAATAATTCTCTGCAGAGATCATAATAAAGAGCTCGACTGGCTTGAAAATCTGATTGGCAGCCAAGGCGGGTGCCAAGCATATGTATGACAAATTCATGCTGGTTAGCATCAGCACGCACTTGCTGGGAGAAGGCTCTGTATCGTGCACCAGATACAGCTAGTGCCCATCCCTGGACTAGCTGTAAGTCAAACACTTCCTTACCATTTCTCATGGGAAAACATAAATACTTGCAAACTCAAAACGAATAGCTGGAAATTACTGGATGAAAAGGCACAAGAAATCTAATTATACAGAAATGAGCACTGCTTCCTCTTGTCCTGAAGTTTCATTGTGAACTGCAGTATAACCTCGCTACTTTTTTAGGTAGAGGCTGCAAGCAGCCGAAGGACTCTGTTCTTCCTCACAAATGTCTTTGCTATGTGGACACAAGGTTTTCACGTGGAACGATTAGAAAGATGTTTACGACAACTCAAAGATACTGTGAGGTGCTGCTATCTTGTTACAGCAGCCAAGCCTCTAAAGAACATAGCCCTGTTGAAAACAAAGCTTTTCAGTTTGGTCCTCACAATCTATCTAGGAATTTAATGAAACCCAGTGATCATCACTTCAATTGCTTTTTTAGTTGATTAAGCTGGAACCAACAAATGAATAGCACATCACATGTGTGCTTTAAAAACAATAATACTCCAAGTAAAAATATACAAACTCAATACTGAATTCAGAGAAAAGGTACCACCTTAATTCTGCAGAGAACCAGCTAATTTCATTCTCTAAGTAGAGAACAGATGAATGAAAGATGCTGGGGCATATGTCAGATTTGTACTGCCCTGTAACTTCTGAAGACTAAAATACTTTAATGGCCAATGTATGAAATTTGGTTTTACTTTTATTAGGCTGGTATGTACTTGGAAAGAAGCCAATGTGTCAGCTCAAGGAAGCAAGCAGTTTTCAAAAAATACTGATATTTATTCCATTCTCTGAGTTGTTTTCTCTTTAAAAACAAACAAACAAACAAACAAACAAACAAACCAACCCACTATTTTTATTTTTCTCTCATCAGATACTTAGGCTTTGAGATATGATGTTAAGAAGCTTGAATATTCACTTTTCTGTTAATTCTTCTTTACAATGAGAGAAAGGCAGGTTCACTGATCTCTTTTCAGATTTCCAATTTTAAATCATGTATTAGATCAGCTCCTGTTTTACTAAAACTCTTATCATACAAGAAACTGTAGCAACTCCTTTTGGTTCAGTATGGTAACTACAGAAATACAAGGTTCACAAGAGAGGATTTGACATCGCACTATTGAACACTGAGATGTTCATAATTTTGGCTCCTGGCTGCCCAGGGGAATTTATAACCACAGATTTGGCACCCCATCTGTTGCTTGGAGAGCGATGTGAGCTTGCAGAAGCAGATGCACAGAAGCCAAGGAGCTGGCTGCAAAATCAGGTAGTACTAGCCCATAGGAAATTGGAGAAGAACATTGACTCAGAGAACTTTTCCTCCAAAAAGTACTATGTTTCTAATTTTGGACTGGATAGAAGCACACCTCTTTCACAGCCATGAACCCCATCTTGGACTGAAGTGGGTAAGTTGAGTCAATCTTAATTCTTCTTTTTTTTTTTTTGCCAGAAATGAAGGAAAGAATAGTAGCTGCTGCCCTCCTTCCCTCAATCTTGCCAGTGACAGTTTGTGCAGCATTTAGGTGGTTGCATAAATGTTCAAAGGCAAAAGTTCAGTTGCTGGAGAAAGTGTTGGTGAAAAGCAAGCTACCTGTGCATTTCAGTGGCAGTACTGTGGGGTTTAGCAACTGAACACCTACAATACCTGAAATTGTGTTTAGGGATTAAAAATAGGGTTTAGGGTCTCAAATACCCCATTTTATTTTAGGTGTGTTTCTTTGTTTGTTTGGGTTTTTTAAAATGAGAATATAAATCACTCTAAGTACGTCAAGAGTGAGATTTAGAGAAATGCCCTGCACTGACTTGGAAAAAAAATGATAAATATCCCACCAAACAACACAAAAAGGGCAGGGTCATCGGCCTTTTGGAAAATCCCCTGTCTTCAGCAAACCACAGTGCCCTGGTTTTGATAAGACTGCATTTCTGTGTCTAGCAAGCACACCTAACACATAAGTGAAAATGCCTTTCTTTTTTGTTTTGTTTAAAAGCAATATATCCATATTTCAATATGCTTTTTCTTCCAGTTTTCATGTAACTTAAAGTCTGACTCAGGAAGTTCTTGTCACATAAAACATTAAAAATTATTGCTCACCCAGCGACCATTAGTGTGAGGATATCTACCATTAATTATGAAAATTAATCAATCTGCCTTCTAGGTGCTGAGCTGTTATGTTTTCCAGTGTTGCCACAAAGGGCTGAAAGGAAAGATTCTCAAAGGGACACAGTGGACCAAGTTCTGAAATTATAGATTAGAAAATGCAATCAAAATCAAAGAAGCTGGCAACACTGGGAATATGAATTGGAGAAGTTAATTCAGTTATGGACCGGCAGGTCACAATGGATCTTCTTCCAGTAAAATAAATAAATAGAAAAGTGTTTTCTGTTGTTTTTCAGTTGAGAGGGAGATTAGCAGCCTATAAGAACTTAAAAGGTAAAGATAATAAAGATACAAGACAGACATTCCTGTGTTTCCTCCATTCAAGTCTTTTAGCCTCTTGTTTGTGGGATGAGAGGATGAAAAAGAAACCAATGGATGTTTCATCCTCATATGCCAACAGGCAAGTAAGGTCTTCCCAAAAAAGTATTGTTAAGCCCAAGGAAAGCAGTCTGCAGGACAGAAGACATGCTACCTCTAGCAGCTCAGTGAAACTTCATGGGATCCAGCACAAATTAGGTGGCAAAATCCAGCCCACAAGCAGGAGACAGTTCAGGCTGCACGTAGGGTGAGTCTAGGCAAATGCACTTACCACCATAGGCCAAATCATTCCGTTTTTAAAAAACAGCACATGAGAACAAAAAACACATCACAGACAACTAGGCTGAAAGTTTTCCCATATCCCTACAGACTGGAGAGTTTCCAAGTGTTCCTACTGGGGAAAGACCTCCTCCACTGCCCCTTGCGGACAGAAGTTACTTCAGCTACTTACAAAATTATTTTTATTGTTTACATATTGCATTATATATAGTATATATTGTATAATTACATATTTTAAAATTACTTTGGTTTTGCCAGCCACTGGAAAATGTCCTCTGGTCTGAAGGAGAGGCCAAGTTTAACACAGTATTTGCCTGAGGTTAAGCAATTCTGGCAGAGTTTGTAGGGCCACTAGAACTAAGAAGCAACTCCTTTTTTTCTAGGGCTACTTAGAAACCATGACTACTTACCAAACCTGCCTGATGTCCCATCAGATGACCTGATTCACCAGTTGTGTGAAAGTTTTTGCCACCAACAGCCCATTGAGGGGTCTGTAGCTATGTTTAGCTTTCATTACAGAAAAATAAGGTTAAAAGCAATTATTTATAAAAGCCCCAAATCTGGAGCAATTTCAGCCAATTCCATGAGATCAGCTTAAAAATGAGCAGTCAGTGTCTATGGGTGACTTAGCTCATAACTTTTGTAATTCTTGTGTTGGCAATGTCACATTTTAGCAGTTCAGCACACAGATGAGATTATACACTTTTCTCATTTCACGTAGAGGTGACAACATGCTCAGGATCTGTGGCATAGTGAACTTGGGGTTTTGTTTCTGATAGTCCTGCAGCCAGCTTACCTTGGGCTGTTAAAACTCTTAGAGTTCACAGTTTGTTTCCTTTCCACATTGTAGCTTTGGAAGTTACTCCATCCCTTGCTGAATTAGATCCTTTTTAAAAATGAAGCCCTCCTGGCTTAAACAAGGGAAGGGCCACTTGAGTGTACAAAATACATTTCCAGCAGGAAAGCTGACGGAAGGTATTGTTTCTTCATCTCCCTTCAGAAGATGACTGAGAAGACAACGAAGCACTATGAAGCAACCTGTGTGAAGGCAGGTGGCAGGAGCCTTTGCATTAAAAACAATAACTTCTGCACTGGCCCAAAGGAAGAGTCCAAATGGGAGGACTGGGATGTTGCTATGAGACTCCTTTCTACCTGCCCTGCCCTCTTCCTGACTGGATTATTACAAGGTATTATGGCTCTAGAAACGCAATAATACCGTCAAGGCAATTAATGAAGTGGGTTCTTAAATTACTTTTTTTAGAGGCAAATTGTTTGTTCAGGCAGATAAAAATGTTTTTTTTTTTTTCATTAAAACCCTGCTCAGGTGGGCTATGCTGCAGCTGTGCTAAGCTTCGTTTTGTCTGGAAGACTACAAAGACCAGAAGGTAAGGTAGGCAGGGGGTAGAGCGAGGAGAGAAGAAATGGCAAAATACCACAAAGAGAAAATGTAATTATAAGAGTTTGATCCTGAAGCCATAGGAGTTGTGTCTGTAACATCTCGACCTGTCAATCTACTTCTAGTGCCAAAACCTTACAATGTATGTATGTCATATACATGAAATTTGACATTTCTGAAACAAAAGTCTCCAGTGTTTTATTTGTAGATAAGGCACCTGCTACTCTTCCAAAGCATTCCAGTGCAGGCATCTGACTGATATTTTTCAAAGCTTTGTTTTGAAATGTTAAGAGATCTTCAAACTGGACTTTGGTAAAATGAACGGAGTTACTCTAATTCCCTGTACTTACCAGCAGACAGCTGAATGCCCACTTGATCATATCGCAGAATTTACCTCATTTTGTTCCTGTGAGCAATTTATTTGGTTGTCAAAGTCATTAGAGTATGCCTGCTAATAAAAGATGTATTCTCTATTGTATATGCAATCCTATTGTTTGAAGTTAATGCAAGCCTGTTTGAAAACAGCAGTTTCCATAGGAACAGTTTTCCCAAATAAACCTTACATGGAGAAGTATGTCATAAATAATTGGTCCTACCCTAAGGGAATCGTTAAACACCCAAGGAAAATGCATGGGCAGAGACAGAGAAAAGAAAAGCTATCAGAAAGGCATAAAATGATGGCAAATTGGAAAAAGTATTTATTTTTTGCCTATTCAGAATTCTATTCTAAGTAAAAAATACGAACGTCTCTTGTTTTAGGAACTTTGCTGATATAGAGTAGGAGTCCATCTTTTACCTCATGGCATCTTAGCTGTCTTCAAGTTACACTCCATGCAAATCTCCTTGAATAATATTGTGGCAATATTTTTGTCTTTTCTTCATCCATTTATACTGCACACTGCCTCTGTTAGCAACAAGAAGAATATGTACCTGCAGCGTATTTTTAGAATGTAAAATTTAAAATGTATAAATCGTATGCAACATC
The DNA here is from genome assembly GCF_000699245.1 of Pterocles gutturalis. NCBI lineage: Eukaryota > Metazoa > Chordata > Aves > Pterocliformes > Pteroclidae > Pterocles > Pterocles gutturalis. The sequence goes on along the minus strand of NW_010125729.1, from coordinate 11,522 downwards.
TTACAGAAAGGGTAAACATTATGTCATAACATCTTCCCAGACTACAATACTTCAGGAAAAAAAATGTGCTTGCGTCCAGGAAATAACTAGTAGCCCCGGAGAACACAACATAATGGACATTTTCAGTCTCTAAGACTCTCCTAGGAAAACTAGAAAAAGTAAGTTTGCTCTCCTTCTAAAGCCAAGGAGAGTTCAGTGGACAAGTACCAAAACTACAGAAATGCTGGTGTTTGATAATACCTGTAATATGACAGGGGTCCTTGCTGTTCAGGAAGCAGATCTCAGGTGCCATTTACGGGTAGGGATGCAAAGGAAGGGCCTCAGGCACCTGTTCCAAGTCATGCTTCAGGACATGGGATTTTGGTTACTTAATTTTGTTTATATAGTTGGAGATAGTTGAATTTTCTTCTCTTCAGCCACAGGCTTGAAAAGCCTTATCTGAGTAACAGTTTCCAAACTATAAGAAAACTCTGAGCATATGTTCAGGTAATTGTTTGCTTTGAATTGTATTTTCATTTTGGTTAGGTTTTGACAGTTAATTATAAGCTTGGTCTGGAAGCCTCAGCAGCAACGGCCAAAGCAAAGAGCTGCCAGCTTGACTAAAAGCTCTGGATAGGATCCAGATTCTGTTAACTTTCTGTAAGCATGTGATTTAATTTCCGGAGCTTTCGTCCTCTGCCACAACTTCAGGGTGGACAAGGCAAGGATATAGCTTTGTTAAGATGGGCAGCTTGTAAGAATCCCTGTCTGGAGAAAAGAGAATCCCCATTAAATGCAAAAAGATGAGTTTTCTGTTTCTCAGCGATGAGCTAAATTAGGTAGCAAATAATTGAGAAGGAGATTAAACAGGAGTAAAAATACCGTTTACCACCATATCTTTCAGGACCAGCTGCCAAGGATATTATTTCTATCATGCTGCCGTTTATAATAGTGGGTCAGCTGGCTAAGCTGTCTGGCTAGGTAAAAGAAATTCATCAGCTCAGTTAAAATATATAACTAGAGTGCAGAGTATCTGAAGTGATCTGTTACATCTGCCTGAAAACCTTTCCCCTATGACAATGAGTAATAACCCTCAATTGTTGAATGTGTCCTCTACTCATGCAGCCGAGACCTGCAATTGTATTATTTTTCATTTGGAAACTTGACACGTTTGGTTAGCTGAAGCTCTGAAAGAAGGTTAAATCCAATGTAAGGTTGAATTATGCTATTCAGTAAAGAACTGGCCTCCAAGATCCTCATTCAGTGCTTCTCCACACTGGAGCTTTCACTCGTACAAGGCCAGGCTGAGTTCTTTGGACTAACGCTGATTTACACCACACAAGAATCTGGTTCTGCCTACTAATAACTGTGGACAACCTTCGATGGAAAGTTATCCAGATAAGCCCCAGGGCAGGCTGGAGGAATAGGATACAGGATGCGTGATGTAGACGGTGGCATACAGGGCAGTCAATGGTTGTGAACTAGGAATGGAGTTCAGATCAGTAGAAATATACCTTTAATGTCTTACATTCTCATCTCTCTATGCTTCACTGTGACATTAAAAAAAAACTATTGTGTTTTTCTGCAAACACTGAATTGGGTGCAAGCCCACACACACAGACAAACATGACAAAAACTTCTTTAAATACCATGACTGGTTTATTTGTATCAGGAAAATGTAACATCGGCACCAGAGAAAACACTGGAATGCACTTATGAGGCCATGCTCAGGTATCTGGAACCATGTTATGGTTATTTCTTGTACCTATTCAATTTTAAACAAAGGGATCAGTTTTGAGAGGGTAATATCTGCTTCTGGGAGTGCCACCATCATGGCAGTCCTCCCCAGCATGGATGTGTGTTACATAGGACATTTGTAGGTAGAGATAAGACATTCAGTGTACACAAATTCTGGTATTAAGATGGTGTTTACAGCTATAGGTGTCCACATTTCAACACTGTAGAATCAGATTCACTACTAAATTCATGCAAGCCTTTGAAAGCAAGGAGATCTTACGGTACCAGATGATCATAATGAACGCAAGAAGCAGTGATGTCACCTGTAATTTGACATAAATGCAGCACAAACTCTTATGTAGATTCTATTATAGTCTTTTCAGATTATGGGCTGTGAAATTGCTATCTCATAAGCAATGCTGGTGAAAGTGTAACAGAGATGGAATTTAAAACAGACAATTTGGTTCTTTCCCAAAACACAGAATCGCTGATAGGAAACAATAACTGTTGCTAAAAAATGTTACTTGAATGAGAACAATAGCATTTCCTCTGTAGGAAATTATTTTAGAAGTAGAAGATACCCAAGTAGTAAGTGACAAAACCCGAAAGCCTGTAAAAATGTTGTGTCTGACGGGGAAACGTTCCATAATCAAGACAGACAGTATTCCCATAGTCACCAATGAACCAGCCTACCGTGTGCACACCTAATGAAGGTGCAGACCTGAATTTGCTCTTTTTGAAACAAAAATTATGAACCACAGAATCACAGAACAAAAATCATGAAAAAAGAAGTTGCATGGCCTTTCTTTCCTTTTGCCCATTCCTCGATTGCCTTCCTCAAAATATTTCTCTTTTTCTCCAAAGTCACAATCCTTTCCCATCCAGAATGGATCCTGCTACTCTGAAATGTGGTTAATTACTTTTGCCACCTATACAGTAACTGCAGCATTCAGAAACAGCACTGAAGATATCCCGCTTCTCCCATTCAATTGTTGCCATCCCTAAAAAACACTCAAAACCTGTGAGGCATGTTCTTCTCCTCCCCCAGCAGTAAGACAACTATATAATAATAGCCGTGCCTTAGTGATTTCTTCTTATTTGCCTCCTGGATCCTTGCCTTGGACTCACTTCACATGAGAAGCTTTTATGTTTCTCCATAAACATAAAAGTTAAAACTTTCTTAAAAAATTGAAAAGTAGGATCTACCATATGATCCTAGTTCCAGGAATTGGGAGTGTGAGAACTACCCTGAAGTTGTGCAATCATGATAAAGTCATAAGAGTTGGCAACAGTGCAATTTCTCCATGAGGATGCTCTAGTTTTACTGTGACTTTCCCCAGTGTAGGGATCAGAGCGTGGAAGAGGGGACAGTGGAAAGGGGTTTCTGTTTCTCCAGCCTGTGAAAGAGGGAAAGGTGCCTGGTAGATCCTGCCTCTGCCCTCTCATTCCTACATTTGTGGGTGACAAGAGCTGCTCCCAGGGAACCTCTCAGACAAGGGTGTTGGATGTGAAGAACATCGGGAGGTGGAAGGGAGGGTGATGCTTTAAAATGTGAGGGGAAATGAATCTCAGGTTTCTCACCCCTGGAAGAGGAAGGGAAGAGATGGTCAATCGTAGGTGAATTCCCTGCCACTTGGCCAACCCAGGGAGCAGCAGAGGTCCCACACTGGCCTTGTGCTTCAGAGTTACACAGAAACCCTGTGCCTTGGCCTAATACCACTTGGAGAAGAAGAGCCTCTTCTGCTGGCAGCTCATGTGGTCCAGCAGGCTCGTTCAGTAAGAATGGTGTATTTTAAAGCCTGCCTCTAAATTAAGGATTCAGGAAGGTAGGGTTTTTTTCCTCTTTAAAGAACAAGAAGTCGAATTCAGTTTCCTTGGTGTAATGGCTAGAAATGAAAACTATCTTTAAAAAGTATGACCGAACATTTGTTTGCATTTTTCAGTGAACTACAAGACTAGGAGTATACACTTTTATAAGTTCTAGATTCTCTTTTATTAGCAATAACAATTTAATAGTAACTTAGCACAATTGACCAGTACTAATGTAATTATAGAGTAGTTATATTGTGTAATAGGTAAAAATACAGAGCCACTTGCAAATTCATGCTCTACCCCTCTCCTGTTTCTTGCTAGACTGGGCTATCTGATGATCTTATTTGAATTGAATGGTAAAGTTTTTGTTGAGCTGTTGTCACTTCTTCTCAGTGAGACAGGACAGACTTTATGTTCTTCAAAGCTATTTAAATTCTTTTAGCTGGAAAGTACTATCACACACAGTGACTGCAGAAACTACACAGAAATATTCGCTAGGTTAATTTTGCCCTCCAAAAATCTGCATGCTTACATTGAAACACCAATTTTTACAAGATGTTTTCTCATAATATTATAACCAAGTAAAATCTTGAATTCCTTTTTAGCACTGAGGCAAAAGTAAGAAAAAGGAAAAATTGATTACATGTTTTTTTTGATGGTACTGTGACTTTCTAGTGACACTACAAGGAAAAAAAAAACTATAGAAAGAAATAAACACCAAAACTGAAAAAAGTAATTTGGAAGCCTAAATCTCTGCCTAGATTGGAGACCAGTGGATTTGGGAGTGAAGAATAAATTCACCTAAAGCAGTAGTTTCAGGAGAATATTATCTTTTGTGATTATGGGAAACAGTTTCAGACCTTTTGGAATGGGAGCTGGAATGTGGGGGAAGAATAAAAGGATGAGAGAACTCTAGCAATAAGTCAATAAATTCAAAAAAAATTAATATTTTTTTGGTATTACAATCCTATGTTAATTTCTTTATGCTCTGTTCTAGGGGTAAAAGACATGATGGTGGGCTATTTCCTCAAGGGCCTGTGATCTGTTCCCAGCTGGTTGGAAAGCAGGGTGGGGATGCCTTTACCCCACTCCCTGCCTCCCCCAGTAGAAGGTGCACTTTTCACCAGACTTCTGTAAAAATCCAGAGATTAATTTCTTCTCAGATCCACCTGTTACATTGCTCCATCTTCATTATTTTAGAAACTTCCAAATTAAGTGACAATATATTGAATTTCCTAATTGGAAAAAAAAAATCACTTAAGGTTAGATCATACATTCTGGGGAATCACACCAACATTTTGCTTGCTTCTATTCCCTGAAGACTGGGGACAGCTGCAAGATGTGAAATGGTTTTGACTTTTGAGGAGTTGACAACTTCCCTTGATGTAGTAAATAGCAGGGGAGCAGGTGGCAATGCAATTGCCATGAATGGTTTTATAAGGCATGCCTGTGTGACTGGTTCATGACCTTAATTCTCTAGGTCAGCATCAAGGAGGAAGAGTGGCTTCTCTCCATCGCTGCCAGGCTGTCATCACGTTACAACCTAAGTGGTGGAAGAGGGTCGACAGCTAACAAATCTTATGAGCAGACTCACCACTTTCAGACTGCAGTCCCTTTAGAGATTGTTGCTGTCTTTTTATGTTCTCTTTTTTTACTCCTAGTGAACCTTTACATCCTCAAAAGCATTTGGCTTTTCCTGGCCTCCAACAAATGGAAAATATGAGGCTTTGAGTAGGGACCTTCTGCTGTTGCCAGTTAGTCTTTGAAAGAACCAAAGAAAATACATTGCCAGATTTTTATTTTTCTTAAGAGCTCTGAGATAAAGGTTCAGATCAAAGACAGGGCTGTGCAATTACATGAACCTTTTGAAGGGCATTTTTTCTCAGTAGCTTTGATTAAATTATTGAAAGGTTATTACATTAAGAAAATGGTGCCATTTGGCTGTCCTGTCTGTGCTTTAGAGCTAGTTGTGAAAGTGCTGTATTATGGAGTCTGTTATAGTATTGATGGATATGTTCGTGGTGTCAAGTTCACCAGTAACTCTGCTAAAATTCAGCAGAAAAACAGCCTAGAGACCAGCACTTTATTCATTACCCTCCTTGTGCAAAAAAAAAAAAAAAAATTATCAGGGAAGTGCAAGGGACAGGCTGCACAGGGGATAATTAGCACAAAGTTATTTGTGAATCCTGAGTTGTTTATGTCTTGAAGTATTTCTTAGCAGTGCATTACATTTTATAGGGGCTTAGATTTCTTCCTGTCTTGCTTGAATATTTCCACTTCACTCCGCTATTTGTACTGCAGAGGCAGTATTAGGCTGTTTCTTGTTCCAGAACAAAGGCAGAGACCCTGAGACAGCTGGATTGAGTGGTGACAGCCCAAGGAACCACTGTTTTCCCCTGAAACATATGCAGCTAAGTGACATCCATCTACCGTAGATACAGCATTGCTGCCTTCCAGAGTCTAGCGGTGACAGGACAGGACAACATGTCTGTGCTTCAGAGTCCCACTAGAAATGCATCTCTGAGTGCCTGGAAAAATGATGACTGCATCTGCTGGGGCTTGTACTACAAAGACCCAAGGCTGACTTAAGAAGCCATGCTCATTATTGAATAGGAGATGTACTGAATGTATACTATTTACTGTAGTTATCTAAATCCCATGTTTTCCTATATTTTTCTATTATTTCTGGAACAAAGAACCTCCATGATGTGCTGTAGCTTAAAAATCCTTAAGAGTATACTTGCTTTCTGAATAAACATTCTTCTGATCCAGAAGTAAAAATGCCTCAGAAACAATTTCAGGTGGCCTCACACAGCGGCTGTAGGCAGCATGACACAGGCTGAGGGCAGGGAGGAGATGACTGCATGGTACTTTGTGGTGTTGTTCACCCCAGCACAACTGTGCTCTGAAAGAACTGCATTTCTGACAATGGCAGAGTAACAAAGATAGTGCAGAAGCTCTGGTGGTTTGATGTTATGTCTACCAAAACCAAATAAAGCAGGGAAAGGTTAACATTCATTCCATTCACTTCCCTAATGGAAGCAAAACATACTCTTCTCAGTCCCATGCCACATACTCTTTTGGTCCATTTCTTAAAAGCACATAAACATCTGAGAGCATTTCAGTGCAGCTCTCAATTTTTTTTTTTGTTTTGAGGACTCCTTCAGTTTATCATCATAGCAAAAATGTCCATGTCCATGGGGCCCAGTGAAAGCTCTCCCACCATCAGTGGTTTACACTATGTGGTGACAGGAACAGCTTTCAGGGTACTCACTGAATTTCAGCTGTTAAAAAGATTGAAATGCATCAAGTCTGTAGGTATTGAACGTCAGGGGCTTCAGTGACTGCAATGTTTCCTATTGTCTGGGTAGGAGACTCTCAGGGCAAGGTGGTCACTGGTGCTCAAGAAGCACAGATTTGGCTGTCTCAAGCCTAGGCAGACTTGCCCATCATGTCTTCAGCTGTGGAGATCAGCTGATCAAAATAATAGGGGAAACTAAAGCCACCCTTATGAGGAACAGATATTTCTCATCCCATTCCAGCATTTGCTCAGGAACCACAAGTTTTTGCATGAGAACAGCAAAACTGTGCAGCAGTAGCAGCAGGAGCCTGGCAGGTTGTGAGGCTATGTGGCTCCTTTCTCTGGATCCTCCCTTACCCAGCTAAACATCCAGGAGACAGCAGCCTCCCAGGATACTTTGTCCTTGGTGTCTGATGTACTTCCACAGGACTGTGGAGGGTGCAAGGAGCAGGAACGAGGGAGAAGCACCAGGAAGACTTTTAACATCTGTGCTGGGTACCCTCATCCTGTTGCTGTGAGCTGAAAAGGGGTAGGTCAAGGGGGTAAAGGAGCTGCTTGGACTAGAGTTTGGCAGAGGAGGTGTGAAGGACATCCAAGGGCCATGGAGAGAGAGAGAGATAGACTGCAGTCAGCTTCTGTTCATAGTATAAGTTGTGGAGGTGGCATTTCACATCAAGATACAGCACTGACCATGTTGTATCTGAAGACCAGTGAGGGCTGTCGGTGTCCTCACCCTAACCTTACCCCATTTTTTTTCCCCAGATTTCTGCTGTTCAAAGTTGCTGGGTTACTGAAAGTTCCCGCTGCAACACAACCCAGGTGGATGCTGTAGGGCCAAGGCAGGAGAGTCCCTGCAGAGGCTGGCATGTGGGAGAAGAGAGCGCAGGGGGAGAGCAGAGCGAACAGTCTCTATTCTAAAATCTGCCTTGACATTTCAGGTTTCAGCAATTTGCCTGTATGGAAGGTAATGAAGTTTTATTGGTGTGCTGGACTAAAGGGGTGGGTCCTGTGCCTGTTTGGTGGGTGACAGATTAGGGCAAATATTTCCGATTCCTTTGCTAAAAAAATGGTGAGCAAAACCAAAGTAATGTTTTTATTTTCCAGGACTACTTTCTGTTTCTTTTGTTATTCTTTAATGGAACTTCAATAACTTAAATTTAAATATTAAGAAAGGTTATGTTGACATTGTCCATATATCCTGTACAGTCTGGATTGTGTACAATTCCTTGCTTAAGTTTTTGACAAACTTGCAGCTGATCTATAAATACCTAGCTGCTAGCTGAAATTTGCTTTAGCTTGGAGAATACGACAAAAGAAACCAAAGCTGTAACTTCAGAGGCTACAGGCAGAACCCAGTGCAATGACTGCCTCAGCATATTGCAGAAAAAAAATGAGTAATGACAACAGCAACTGTCAATACTGCCAGCCTCATGGACTCCAAAATGAGTGTCTTGCTGCCTCAGTGGGATAGTCATTGGCCTAGGACAAGGATTAGCTAAGCTCTCTAGAGAAGGAAAGCCTGGCTTCAGATGTTTGCAATCAGCTTGAGCATTTCAGGTTTTGTGCTCATTGCAACCCCATTGCTCTCAGCATCCCCAAGCTGCAACAATACCATAGTCTTTCTCTGACACCGTAAGTCTGTGCATGCGTGTTGCTTGCATGAGTCCCTGCTTGAACCTCAAGTCAGACCTATGAGAATATACTTGATGTACCTCTGGATTCGCAAGCAAGACCCCAGTTATAGAGTTGAATTTACAAATGATGCCTTTACTTGCACACCATGAAGGCATAAGCTAGTGGCAGATAACACCTGTATGTTAATAGCATATGGGCATGAGGGTCTCAGAAAATATCCCACTGCTCTTGGATATTCTGTGGTTTTGTATTATTTGGTACTAGATGTGACCAAATAGTTAACACAAATTAAAAAAATGTGTCCATTAAATTACAATTGACTGCAGAGGCAGTTGAAAGCATCCTCAGTACCCTTCTCTTCTGCTGTGTGCTTTATAAAATGTTCCTGTGGCACAGTTCAGACCTCAGAGGCATGTGAGGTATATGACAAGTAGCTCATTGTGAACAACGGGTCAGGTAGAGTTGAGAGCTCTGAATCCATTACCTTTCAGGGTCACTGAGCTGCAGGTTGTATGGAAAACACCTCGCACATAGTAACACTAGAATTATAATAGGAATGAATAGATGTGGAAAAGGTATATACAAAGCAAACAGACACAGTATCCAGGTATTAAACCTCTTGCTGAACAGGAAAAACAGAAGAATACCAAAGCCACACTCTGGAAGTTCTTTTACCACTAAAAGCATATGGCTCTTTGAATCACTGTTGGCTAAGGCAGCAGAGGAAACCCCGTAGATAGAAGGAAGAGGAAACAACCACAAACAAAAAAGAAGGATCCATGTTTCCTTTGATTTAAATGCTTCATGATCCACAGAGGACACTGCATTCTCTTCAAGCCCATCACTCACATTTCCTAATTCCCACCCCATGCTGCAGGCTGAGGAACAGTCAGTCAAGACCAAGCAGGGGAAAATTATGACCAAAACACATCAGCTGTGAAAATTCTGAGCCATTAGCAGACAGATGCATGGTTTGCAACCAAGGAGCATTGCTGCCTTGATAAGGAGTGTTATTCTCTGCACAGTCACCAATAGAGTGCATTTATTGGGTTGAGGCAGTGCTCAATACGTGCCATCAATACTGTTAGACAGTGGAGAAGGGATCTAGCAGCGGCCGCTCTGTATTTTCCTGCCAGAAACAAGTATGAAGAAGGTAGCTGGCCATCTTCACTCCTGCGCTGTCAATGGAGGTCTCAGAGTTTTTAATTGATTAGTTTCAGTTCACCATGCCTATTTAGGCACCTAATTAACATAACTAACAGTCCTCATATAATCAGAGGCTCTGAGCCACTTTCCGGGATGCCTCAAAACTGAATGACCTCTGGCAATATCTGTCCCTCCCTACTGATTATAGAAGAAGGCTAGTGCAAACAGAGTCCCAACGTAAAAACTTTACTTTAGATCCCTTAAGGTAAACTTCCTCCTCTGTCCTTCTTCAAGAATATCACATTGTCAAAAGTTTCTGTGATGTCCTACTCCTCTTCTCACTTGCTTACTCTTAAAAGAGCAGCTCCTCTGTCCTTCAGTCTTAAGGATAACAGAAAAGTTGTAGTTACACTTTGAAATTAAGCAAGACATATTCCCCTTCTAACTCTGCTTTCGGTGAGTGATTATGAAAACTTTTTCTTCTTAGTTTCAAAAGGTTAACAGATGGGGGCATCAGATCCTGAACTGGCTTTAGCTGAAGGCCACACATGTGAAATATAAGGCCAAAATCAAGGAATTATTAACACTATAAACTTTTACTTAGACCACTAATAGGTGAAGAAGTTATTCTGCAAAAAGGCAAAACATAACAACACACCTAAGAGCACACTTGAGCCTTTTTTCCATTAGTACATACCCCATTTTCTGATACCCAAAATGCCCAAACCCTCACTGCTGCAGGTGGGTACTGCAATGCTTTTCTGCTCTATCCTTTTCTTAAATCCCTACATCTCCTTCTCACATCCCTCTCTATCACCAGTCACAGCGTGTGTCATCTTATCCTGCCCTTTGTCACAGTTCCTGATGCTGTCCTCTCCTGGGCAAAAGAGTACTCTGTCAGCTGCTTCCCAGGCTGTGCCTGCCATGTCTGCCAGCATGCCCAGCTGAGTCAAACTAGACTGATTTGGGGTTTTTTTGATTGACTATGTTTTATATTTAGGGTTCTGTGCATGTTGCCACTGACTGTCCATAAGTTGTGATTGGCACTGCTAGTCAAAAGGGTCTCTGATCAGTGATGCTTGCTTGTTATTACTACGGCCGTTCAGCAAATCTCTGGAGCTACAGCTCCGTTTTGACACAAAACACAGAAAATGTCACAGCTTGTGCTTGCCACATTCCAGGGAACCCAAGATGCTGTTTCATCAAGTTTGCTGTGACACAACAAGAGCATCTCAGCTTAGTCTAAGTGGCCTTGTCTTGCAAGCCAAAGGCAGTAATCTTCCAGGGCTGGAGGCACACCATCAGGCAGTCGTTTGCAAGTTTCTCTTCAACAATGTTATGTACAACACAAGGAAAATATTTAATGCACTATTTTTATCTTTTAGTATGTTTTATTTTCATTTAGAAAGCATTAAAATATTCCCATTGCAATACACTGAGAGCACATACAACACAATTAATGTTGTAGCTATGCCTCTGAAAAGGGAATAAAATACTCATTTTATAGAACAGTGTGAATAAATTTTGAGCAAGGTAAAACTATATCAGTATATTTTGGGGGGAATTCAATACTAATCGTGTCTGGACCTGATGTTTTACTGAAATGAGATCATCAATTACTGTCTGTGTTTCCTCATGAGGTAATGTTTTATTTAAATTGTTCCTGATTTCATCTGACAGTTTAGGTAAATGTAATTTTCATAAAAAGGACTTTTACTGCTTTCAGCTTTTTTCCTCAATATATAATTTCTAATAGAATCTTTCAGGCACTGGTGATTTTTGTATTTTTATCTCTCTCTGATGTGGATGCATGCATAATATGGCACCTCAAACCTTTACCTTCTTGAGCTATGATTAAATGTGCTATTAGTCATCTAGATTACTGCAGATTCAGGAAATCTTTATATATATA
>NW_010125728.1:112203-114015 GCF_000699245.1 Pterocles gutturalis | reverse complement strand
TAGAACTGTTTTTTCCCATTGGATTTTTCCTATAGATGGATTTCTAGAGTCACTGGATTTTGCACTAAATGACACCGAAAGCATGTATGGTTTTGGCTGAACTCTCTCAGTATGTGTCAGAAGGAGCTGCTGCAGTCTCCAGGAGGACTAGGGCTGGCCGTGCCTGTCTTTCATGGCCATCTGAGCAGCCACTGGCTGAGGCACCATTTGAAAAATGCAACAGAACTTTGCCTAAAGTCTTTCCTCCTTGGCTGTTGATGATTTCTTTGCAATTCATTGATTTTTCTTTTGGTTTTTTTTTTATTTAGAATGAAGTTTTCTGTGATTGTTCTCTTCTCCAAAGTGGGTTTTTACTCTAAGCATAATGAAGTCTTTCAGTAGTACAGGAATGGCACTTCTGTAACACAGAAATGAAATGCTTCCCACTTACTCATGTACTGCTCAAAATTAACCCTTAATGTTCCAAGTCCTTGTAGTATTGCCTAGTTTGTGGCAACCTGCCAAGGCTGAACACAGGACAGGGCAAGGAACAGGTCTGGAACTGTTCTTTTTCATTTAATGTGTGATTTGATAGATTACACTGAGTGGGAGTGCCAAAAGACAAAGGTAAGGCTCCTCTTTCACAATCTACAGCAAACAAGCCTGCTACCCTGCATGTTGTAAACCCCTTGTACCTTGTCCCTAGGAAGGCCCACAACCCTGTGTGAGACGATGGGGAAAGCAGAGATATGGTTAATCAGAACATACTGGGATTTTGAATTTCCACGCCCTCTCCTGCCCAACTTTGAGTTCGTTGGAGGACTTCACTGCCAGCCTGCAAAGCCATTACCAGAGGTATCCTGACTTTGTTCTGCCATCAGTTGATTATTGGCCCAGCAGAACAAAAAAACGCTTCTCTCCCTGCTCAACCGCACAAGCCCTGTCCCGAGAAAGGTCATTTTTAAAGAAGATGCTCTGCTGCTGGTGGGGAGCATGGACCTATTTAGCAATCTGCCCAGATTTCTGCAAACTGAGGACTGGGTTTACAGCCTGTTCTCTGAAAAGGTGATAGCTGAGGCCAGCAGGAGTGGATATGATGTTTGTTTTAGGAAAACAGGTGCTATCTCATAAGAGTTATTTCTAAGATAGACTTGCAGCCTGTGATAGCATCAAAATACCTGACACAAAAAGGTACCGTGAAGGGACAAATTCTTTCAACCAAAGAGTCAAGACTTAAAGAGACTAGTGCTAAACACCTTTTCTGTTATTGCTTAGTTTAAGACATCTTAAAGAGTAACATACTTAGCCTCCAGCCTATGCTCTGCTTTGACTGGCAATATTCATGGGAATTGGAAACTCACAGATACTGACAATGGCAACAAGACAAGCTCTGGTCTAGATTATCACCCTGTAGGAGCCTTACAGGAGGTGGGGTATTTTCAGTGCAAGTTGTCTACTGGAAAAAAAACCCTTTTAACTGGTTTTCCCTCTCCCCTGTAGCAAAGGGGAATGCATAACGATTCCCTTTTTTGGATGCTATTGCTCCATTTTGCATGACACCAGCTAAAAAAAGGAACAGGAAGACCTATTGGTCTGATTTGTATAAAATTTGTTTAGAGACAAGTGCTGCATTGCAAGAAATGGAGAACTGGCTCATGAACAAAGTGACAGCAGCCACTTGATCCATCAGGATGTTGCAAAACCCTGACACTTCTCAGCACTGTCTCTTCCCACAGACCTACGAAATGAGAAATACTTGTTGCAGGAAAATCTAGAACCTTGACTGACCGTCCTAGGGAGGGTGCCACAGGGTACAGCCCTCTCACCCGGTAC